>NW_015506003.1:78673-85272 GCF_001515645.1 Sinocyclocheilus grahami
ATAAATATATTAGTATATATATATATATATATAGATAGATAGATAGATAGATAGATAGATAGATAGATAGATAGATGTGCAGACCTACACAGACAGGCACACGCAACACTCCAGGCGCCTTTGAACTGTACAGCATTTTTCAGTATCAAAGCAGGGTAATTTTCTGGCAAAATAAGAGGAACTTAGGGCCATATCCACAACGCTGCCACAGCACCCGTCTGAGGTAGCACGTTTAGCACTTTTTGTAGATAGATAGATAGATAGATAGATAGATAGATAGATAGATGTGCAGACCTACACAGACAGGCACACGCAACACTCCAGGCGCCTTTGAACTGTACAGCATTTTTCAGTATCAAAGCAGGGTAATTTTCTGGCAAAATAAGAGGAACTTAGGGCCATATCCACAACGCTGCCACAGCACCCGTCTGAGGTAGCACGTTTAGCACTTTTTGTACGATTGACAAACAGAGGATCTTCTTCACAAGACTTCAGAAATGGGAGGCGGATGCGTGTATGTGTGTGTGTTTTTGTACTTTCACAGCCATGCACGTGTGAAATTGAGCATTGTTATGCGTGGAAAGAGCAACTCTTATAGCGGCAAATCACTGATTTCTCACTGTAGCATGAGACAGGGGAGATGGAGGAGTACATGGTTCATCTAGCTGGTTAATTAAAGGAAGGTTCTGGGTTCAAAACAGGTTTAGCTTGAAAGTATCTGATAAATACTGTCCATTAGCACAGATTATTATTTTAATGTGTCCCTTAAAACAAGCAAAAAAAATGTGTTTACAGTAATGCTCTTGCAATGGACATTTAAGGGGCAAGGCATGTATTTTTATTAAAGTGTTTTTTTATTTATTAATCTGTACAAAAATCTGTTATTTAACCTGTTAAGATTTTTAGTGTTTTTGAAAGAAGTCTCTTAAGCTCACGAAGACTGCATTTATTTGATTAAATATTAAGTAAAATAGTAATATAGTGAAATGTTTTTAACTATTTAAAATAACTCTTTTGTATTTTAATATATTTTAAAATGTCATTTATTCCTGTGATGCAAAGCTGAATTTTCAGCATCATTACTCCAGTCTTCAGTGTCACATAATCCTTCAGAAATCATTCTAATATGCTGATTTGCTGCTCAAGAAACCTTTCTTATTATTTTCGATGTTGAAAACAGTTGTGCTGCTTGTGCTTTTTGTGGAAAATGTGATACATTTTTTTTCCAGGATCCTTTTATGAATAGAAAGTTTTTAAAAACAGCATTTATTTCACAAAGAAATCTTTGGTAACATTATAAATGCATTAACTGTCACTTTGGATCAATTTAATGCATCCTTGGTGAATAAAAGTATTATTTAAAAAAAATGACTGACCCCAAACATAAATATAAATAATTTTTACATTTGTATTGTTGTCATGTAAAATGACTTCTTATTTTAAAGAGTCCTTATCCCAAATTCTCTGGTCAATAGGAGTGCAAACCCTGCCATAGTTTTTGGAGCTTTTGTCACCATAGCCCATAATAAAAAAAAACATGTATAAGTAGGTCTGTTTTTCAAAACACCTTCTTTAAATGGTTATGTTAGAATTTGAAATATTCAATATAACTTTCAAATTAATGTAATCTCATGTTGGCATGAATATGTTTAATTTTTTTGGTTACACTTTCAAAAAAATTTTTTTTTTATGTTGATCCTACAGTGTAATGCCCTCCCCTACAAACTGACCACTGTGAAATCCATTGCTGTAAATATATAAGCTATCATATTTGTTTTTATTTGCTGATGAACAAGTCGAAAAATATTTTCTGTGGAAAGAGCACTTTCTATATAGTATAGAATCCAGAACATTCCTTTAATACTAATGCAGTTTGGACAAAGTTTACAAAGTGTGTTTTTCTTCTGGAGTGTGCTGTATGAGGAAAACCTTGACACTAAATTATCAGACACTACAATTTTATAAATTCTTAATAAATCAACTGAGCAAATTTCCAAGATCGCTCAGCACATTCAACACAGGAAATGTGTTCGCAGCTCGAGTTCACATGCTGTGATATTCATATTTTAATCAGAAGTTGTTTCTTCAGGGTAAGAGCTAATTAAATCTAGTCAATGTAGTTGCGATTCACGGCTCGCATTGACTGTTTCTGAGTGACCCATTTACAGGGCGAGAGATGAACGCTCTCAGGGGACGTGGAGGAGGACAGAGGGCTCACTTCCTGTAATTTTTGATGAGATAAAACCCTTGACGTAGACCTCATATGCCTCGTTTTTGCTTCACTGATGCCCTGTGAGGGTCTTGTATTGCCCCCACTGATGATTTGACAAGGGTATCGGGTCACTGAGCTCATTTAGCATGCCGAAAAAAGAACTCATGCATGTCAGGAATTCACAATGCTTAGTGACAGGTTTGAATGCACTAAATTCAGGTGCATATTTGCTATGAGAGGTCAGTGAGGGTTTAATTTATCTGGTCTGCGTGTGTTTGTATAAATATGTGCACCCACTCACCGATTATCATCACGTTCTGGTCTCAGATGGTTTGCTGACCTGTTGTTATTGGGCGATATGGTGCCCGAGGGCATAATAAGATGTTCATACATATTCCTACTGATCATTGTTTGAGTGCAAATGGCTCTTTGTGTGTTTTTGGTTGGGATGGTGAGGATTGAATGTTAGTTTGGTTTACATGCAGCATTAAAATGCCTCCTAGAAACATTAGAATCAAAGGAACAACAAATACAATCCACATACTTGTTTTAGATATATGCCTCCCCCATGACTGTGATGTTGTGCTGGCAGATGGTGATCATGTGCATTGTTTTAAAGTGGGAATAGACATATTTCTGCCTGTATGAAGCCATGACAGCCATGCTCGCAGACAACAGAGGACTGGAAGATATGTGACAATGCCCGGAGATGAGCTTTCTTATTTAATTTAATTTTTATTTTATTTTATCTTTGGTCTCATTAATGTAGGTTCTGCTGCAGGCTAACTGAAATAGCGAGTTCATTTTCGCTTTGCTTTATGTGAGGTTAAATATCACAGAGGTACACATTTGAAACACCCTCCAGCACCGCAAGAGACGACAACGTGTGAATAGATGATCTGAGGGAAAGAGATAATGCAGAGAGAAATATACCTTTATTTTTTTCTTGTCTACGAATTCTGCAACATGACACATGACTCATCTTGGCAGAGTATTTTTCGCTTTTGCTCAAGTCTCATTTCTACTGCCTCTACGAAATGAAAAAGAATTGTAATATGTTAAACATCCTGTTTTCTGAATTCATTTGACCACAGTCTGAGCGCTGGCGAATGTGGGTGAAGTGAGCTCATATTTTCATATCTAGAGGTGCGAAATGTTTTACTCAATTTCAAAGGTGTCGTTCAGACCTCTCCACAGTGCTTTAAATTACTTTAGGGAATTCAAATTGTTGGACTTTTTATTATATAAACATGTTCAAAAGCATTTCATCTTTTACCCTTATTTGTATGTAAATCACTTTGGAGTAAACACAGAGTATGATCACCTAAACTCTTAAGTAGCAGTTGTTTCGCAGTGATTTTTCATGTTTCTCCATGTTCTGAATATTCTCTGTGGTGGGTTGTTGAACTAAATGCAGTTTCGTGGGTTAACCTGTTTGTTTTGTTGCTTTGTGAGGCTGTCATGTTGACCTGTAATCTGAGCAGCTGTTGAGATGGTCTGTTGTTTTTTTATGATGTTGTGCTGTCATGTAGTGGTGTACTAGTGGTAGCTGATGGCCTCTGACAGTCTTCAACATGCAGTGCCAATACTCTGGGCGCATTTCAGTTTCTGACTCATAATCTCCATAAGAAAATCAATCAAAATCCACATTATCTCTAATCTAGATAGATAAGTCTCGGTTTTAGCCCTGAGCAGAAAATGCCATTTTAGTTCATGTTTTTCCACATCTGAAATATTGCAATGGAGGATTGTTTCACACTGAGGTAGATGAGCAGAGACACACGTTTGGCCCAGGGGAACTCACAATGTCCCATGAGATTACACTGCACCCATCCACACAGCGAAAGCTGTTTTACCCTCTAGCGTACTGTTGTCGACCATGCACTGAATCAACCTCTGTTGTTACACTTTGAAAAAACAGGTAACTGTTATCCACGTTTATTCTGTGAAGAACTATGGGACTATAGATTTGATGTTGTATGAGCACTGTAGACATGAACCTGTGTGAGCTAGGACATTTATTCATAACTAGGTTGTTGATGGCTGTTGGTTGAAGCTTTATGTAAAATGTTTATGGTTTGAAATAAATTTCATTTGCCTGGCTTAAAGGGATATTTCACCCAAAAATGTTAATTCTGGCATCATTTACACACATCATTCTTAATCTGTATGACTGACAAAAGAAGGCATTTTGAAAGTCAATGGGGTCCAAAACGTTTATTGTATTAAACAAAAAACCTCAGAGACAGTTTTCAAATGATCTCCTTTTGTATTCCACAGAAGAAATTCCAAACAGATTTGGAATGATATGAGGGTGAGTAAATGATGACAGAATTTTGATTTTTGAGTGTACTATCCCTTTAAAGGTGCTGTAAGTGCTAGCATTTCACTATTTCTCTTTTTTTTTTTTTTTACTTAACCGTTAAAAGACACGAATGTGCTGTGTTTGTGATTAGCTAAAATAGTGCTGGCGCGCCCTGAATGTTTAATTGTGTTTTTTGTTTCCAGAATCTAGCGCTGTCACAGAGACTGGTGTGATTTCTCAGGACACCTATTTCAGTGATATCTGTCAGATTACAGTTACATTTATGTGTGGTATTCCCAGATTCCTAACTGCTTACAGCACCTTTAATAATGTCAGCAGGATGAAGAGTTAGAAAGCAATATATGAACTGCACAGAATATCTGTGAAATCGCTGGCACCGGTTAAATCCCCCATTGTATGTTATAGCAGATATTCGAGCTGCACATCACATAGAGAACTTCACTTGAAATTTATAGATGGATTAACATGGTCTGGATTTAAATCTGAATTGTGTTGAACCGTGTTGACACACAATTGCGAGTCCAGTTCAGTAGTTCAGTGCCTATATATGTGAGGTAGTGCCTCTACTGCGATTTCTGTAATAAACTCTTTGAACATTTCTATGTGACTCTGTGTGGTTCAATGTGTCTTCATTTAAAGGTAAGAATTCGCATTACGTTCTTGCAGCGCAGCAAAATGAACAGTGAGATGCATCGCAATGTGCAAACAGGTATCTAGTGCATGTTTACATAATTGCAAGATGGCACAGCGTTAAGCAAAAATGTGTGAACCGGGCCGCCCCAAGGGAATTGTGATTTATTTTTTCTTTCTTTGCTGGTTTACAGAACAGAGATAAACGAATAATCTCAAAAATGTCACCTCCATTTATTTAGGATAAAGTACACGACCAGAACATCTTTAAAGGTCATGATAAACTCTTGGCAAGAGGGGATTCAAGATGTCTTGTATCTTGCCTCGCCTGTTGGGGTTTGATTTACGACTTTGAGGTCTGGCAGTTTTTTGCTATTTTGTGCTTTCCTCCAGCTCTTATCTTGTTGTAATATTAATAAATTAATTAAGTCATTTAAACAGGGTACTGTACCCTGTTTAAATGGCTTAATTATTTTACTGTTTCTAGGCATAGGCAAGCTAGGCGGTCGCCTAGGGCGCCACCACCTGGAGGGGGCGCCAATGAGCGCATGTACTGTCTGGCAGGACCATACGTCCCAACATTCTGAGGACAACAGCACCAGACTAACATGCCTTGTCCAAATACCCACACTTGCGGTCTTGGCCACTTGAGAGCGCGTGCGCGCAACAGGAAGTAAGTGTGCAGGACTGTCCCAGACCGCTCCAGAGTGCTATTCAAGGCTTAGTGTATCCCATCATGCATCATGTTCTGGAAATAAATCGTGAGACTTTTTGCCGAGATCTCGCAAAAGGTCACGGAAACCTTTCCAGTGCAAGTTAAATATTAATATAATAATTACATATTACACATAATTTGGTAGAAAAACACTGTTTTTACGTTTTATTGGTGCAAAGATGAGAAGTGGTGATATTTATTTTGTACAACAATTGCAACTGCTTTTTATCACTTAATTAGAAGCACCACAAATTAAAATTATGTCATGTTATAGGGACCACTGAACAGACATTTTGAAGTTGATTTTAAAATGCAAAGTATTTAAAATTAAAATTAAAATAAAGCACTACAAGTGTGTCCCATCAGGTAATGAAAAGTTCGACACACACTTGTGGTCTTCATCCTCACTTGAACACTTGGGCCAAATACAGGAAATATGTCATATAAGTGTTCAAGTGGTCATGTGCAAAGACCGCAAGTGTGGGTATTTGGACAAGGCAACTGTCTGAGGCCGGAAGTGGGCGGAGCAAGTGTTGCCTTTCTAGGCATTCCGCTACTTCCGTGTTTTGGACCGTTTCAAAGTTTAAAACGTTATTATCAAGAATTTTATTAAAATGATTTAATTGAAAAGATATATAAGATGCAATTATATATATATATATATATATATATATATATTAGTGCTGTCACTCGATAAACATTTTTAATATGATTAA
>NW_015506003.1:88179-109426 GCF_001515645.1 Sinocyclocheilus grahami
TGTTTTTACGTTTTATTGGTGCAAAGATGAGAAGTGGTGATATTTATTTTGTACAACAATTGCAACTGCTTTTTATCACTTAATTAGAAGCACCACAAATTAAAATTATGTCATGTTATAGGGACCACTGAACAGACATTTTGAAGTTGATTTTAAAATGCAAAGTATTTAAAATTAAAATTAAAATAAAGCACTACAAGTGTGTCCCATCAGGTAATGAAAAGTTCGACACACACTTGTGGTCTTCATCCTCACTTGAACACTTGGGCCAAATACAGGAAATATGTCATATAAGTGTTCAAGTGGTCATGTGCAAAGACCGCAAGTGTGGGTATTTGGACAAGGCAACTGTCTGAGGCCGGAAGTGGGCGGAGCAAGTGTTGCCTTTCTAGGCATTCCGCTACTTCCGTGTTTTGGACCGTTTCAAAGTTTAAAACGTTATTATCAAGAATTTTATTAAAATGATTTAATTGAATGATATAAGGAGCCCATATAAGCACATATGAAAGAAAAAAAAT
Organism: Sinocyclocheilus grahami; assembly: GCF_001515645.1. Classification (NCBI taxonomy): domain Eukaryota; kingdom Metazoa; phylum Chordata; class Actinopteri; order Cypriniformes; family Cyprinidae; genus Sinocyclocheilus; species Sinocyclocheilus grahami. The sequence goes on from NW_015506003.1 coordinate 88,698, forward strand.
TCAGAATTTCATAGTATGTGTACAGTGTAGGGCTGTCAAAATTATTTTAACGCGTTAAGGATTGTAAAATTAATCGCATGCGTTAACGCGTTAAAGGCACAATATGTAAGATGTTTTTATTAAAATATCCAAAAACCTCTAGAACAGTGTTATATATTTTGCTGACTTGTGTACTTACATTGTCCCAAATGTTTCGAAGAATGTTTAAATCCAGAGAAATAAGCAATTTTAACTAGTGACACGAACCGTGTCTAAAGTGTCATTGTGTCGCCTGCCAATGACGTCATAACCCCTCGATTGTTTTGTTTTGTAGAAAACATGGAAACACCAAAGACGCTTTAATATGTTGTGCGTTTTAATAGACTGGTGACGACCACACGGAGTAGCATAATAACATAACTTTTAATGTAGGCCTATCTAGTACGATAAAACACCACCGTTCTCCTGATGCCTCCGGGGTGGCGTTTGCACTGACGGCTTGGGCCCGCCATCGCTGCTTGCAGCTATATTTGTTATTGTATTCATTAATCCAATAAGATTAATTGTGCAACGAGTGGCCTGGATACCTGTAGGCCAGAGGAGCTTATCCTTATAAAGTATAGTCAGCACTTTGGAAAATGTCTTTAAAGTTCATGGACTGACAAAACAGACCTTATGGGGCCTGCTGTATTATGTGTTTGCACTTGAGTATCTTTGACCAGTAACATTTATGTATGTCGGCATGAAAATGTGTGTCCAATGTGCATTGTGAACACTGTAAGACAGACACTTCTTCACTGCATATACAAAGATATTATTATAGTGAAATCATGTTATTAGTCTGCTGCTTTGCATTTATATTCTTTAATATCACGTAATCCCTTTTCTTTGAGGTTATACACCCTATATCTCATTGCAGAACTATCAACATTGTGGCCTAAAGTAGGCTACTAATAACAGGATCAAATTATACCTTCTACAGTAGATTCTTTCTGTCATTTTGGAGACAGTACACTGTTACGTTGTAACCTGAGTAATAGAGGCAACATATCACGTTAAAACAGTTTTGTGATCTATTGGGTCTGGGTCAGCCTAAAAACAAGGCCATTGGACTTCCACAACCCCATTATTTTTGTTATTACACTCTTAAAAATAAAGGTTCCAAATGAACGTTTTCTCAACATTGCCATAAAAGAACCATTTTGGTTCCACAAAGAACCTTTAAGTGATAAATAGTTCTTAAAAGAATGTGTGTTTTTCTTAGTATAAAGATTTTCTGTGGAATGGAAAGGTTCCGTGGATGTTAAAGGTTCTTTATAAAACCATTGATGCCAATAACCCTTATTTTAAAGAGTGTAACCATTTAGATTTTAGTTTTCACTATGATCCAAAGTGGTACGAGTCTAGACAAAATGCACCACCCTCATGAACTAGGCCAGACTTCTCAGATCCTATTTTTGAAAAACTATTAATAGGAAGACCAGAGGGCAGAGGGGATTATGACTCAGATTGTCTGAATGATTCACAGGATTGAGTGACCAAGAGCAGGATATGGTCAGGGCTTTCAACATTTCAGATCCAGGGACCCCCACCCCCTTCCCAGTCAGCTAAACAAGGGAATTCCAATATAAAAATGCTAGATAAATGCATTCTCAGTTACATTTTAGTAGCATAACTTTAATTCTAGCAGACATTACTTGTTTCTATAATATTAAGTATATAATTTATGTACCACCTTTGGACATTTGTTTTAAAATATATATATTATTTTAAAGAATATTTTAAAGAAAAAAATCAGAAATTGCTTGCAAATTTCACAAATAATTACAAAGAAACGGCAAGTAACAAATTAAATTAAATGTGACATTTTGAAGTAGAGAGACTGAACTTTTATCGTCTTGTAAAATGTACTGTAATAATCTTTGTTTTATATACAACTTTGAAAAAATGAAGTTTACAGTGTATATGTCTTCAGACCCCCCTGTAAGGCCATGGACAACCGGGGGAAGGTCCAGTATGGGATCTTCTTTTTTTTTCTCTTCTCTCTCTCTCATTTTGGTTTCTCAAAAGTGAAGTGCTATATGTTATAGTGTATAGAAGAAGTAAACAGTATCCAAATGTATTTTCACTGATCCATTTTTGAGTGATTTTTTTCAGTAGTTAAATGGAAGAATGTTTGTGGAATTCGTGGCCTTCAAAAGATTATTTTAGATTTAACAGGTAAAAAATAATCAGATCATGGTTAATGTTCTGACATGAGACCCACAGAGAGCCCTTGAACCTGAATTGAGGAATGGAACACTCTGTGTGCTAAATGATGAATTATCGCAAAGCGCTTGATCTTGTTTCAAGCTAATTAATTCAGACATGGATTGATATGAATAATCCCTTTCAGTCATGTGATCCAAAATAGTTCTTGTGCTGAATCCCAAGCCAGTAGAGCACATTTGCTAATAGACTGAGGTTAGTTTTACACTTTGGTACATACTGAAATTTGTAACTTCAGTTTTTACTACTATTTTTAAAGGGCATACACGTTTGTATCCTAAATCAGACATTTCTGGTGTTGAATTATCAGTTTGTGGGGCTTAAAAGGTTTATTGGGATGTCTGGATCAGGGAGAACTCCAGGACAGTGAAGCTGACAGATGTGATAATGGACATTTTTTGTTGAGAAGCAGAGCTTGTGTTCTTTATTGTCATCTTTTGCGATGGGTCAGCGACTCAGTGAGGATTCGGACGATAAAGAGATTGATGCTGCTGAACTGCAGGAGTGGTATAAAAAGTTTGTGGTTGAATGTCCGAGCGGGACCCTCTTCAGGCATGAGTTCAAGAGCTTCTTTGGTGTAACTGGAAACCCAGAAGCAGCCGATTATATAGAAAACATGTTTCGTGCTTTTGATAAAAATGGGGTAAGTTATTCAATTTCAGTTAAGTTACAAAAAGTAGGCATAAACACTGTGTAGGAGTGAGTGTGTAAATACTTAACACCAATAGAATAGAATACTGGGAAAGAGATTGCATATTGAAAAAAAATGAACCTGAAAATTCACAGAATTTTTAACAGGTCAATCCCCTTTTCTCTTTCCCTCCCTTTAATTTTTTTCATAGGACAACACTATTGATTTTCTGGAATACGTTGCAGCCTTGAATCTAGTGCTGCGAGGAAAGTTGGAGCACAAACTGAAATGGACTTTTAAAATGTATGACAAGGATGGGAGTGGCTGCATCGACAAAACAGAGCTCAAGGAGATTGTGGAGGTAATCATTTCTCATGTTCTTCCCGATTGTCAACACGGTCAGATGGACTTAAACATCGATTGGGATTATAATACTTCAGTGGTTTACTAGATTACTAATGAAAAAAGGATGGAAACTGTAATTCTGTGTGCTCTGGTTGCATTTGTACTGAGATTACATTTTCATGACCGGTTTCATAACTTTCACCTTGACATTGAAACTTATAGTGAGATGTTTACAGAAGGATTAATCCATATGACCTCTGTGATAGCAGGACATTTGTGTGCAGAAATGCTATTATACTTTGTAATACCGCTATAAAGAAGACATTTATGCATTTAGGATTACAAAAGAAAGAAATGGCCTCCTTTACTTTACTTTTACAGTCAATCTACAGACTAAAGAAAGCCTGCCATGGTGAACTTGATGAAGAGTGTAACCTACTGACCCCAGATCAGGTGGTGGACCGAATATTTGAGCTAGTGGATGAGAATGGAGATGGTAAAACTTACTATGATTCATTCTTTTTCTACAATTATTAAATGGTTAAGCCAAAGTCTATAGTCTTTTCCTTTATTATAATATACAGTCTGTTTTTATTTAAGTACACTGATGTTAATAATTAATCAAACCGTGGAACAATTCTGGCTTTCTGCTCAAAGGCCTTTATGAAAAAGCAGCTGATCCTGAGTTTCTTTGCTGTGTCCACAGGGGAGTTGTCTCTGGATGAGTTCATTGATGGGGCACGACGTGACAAGTGGGTCATGAAGATGCTACAAATGGACGTGAACCCCGGGGACTGGATCAATGAACAGAGACGCCGCAGCGCCAACTTCTGAACTCCATATTCACTAAAACAACCCTTAACAGAAGCTTACCCCTTAACCAACATATACAGAGCATGCATAGCTTCTCAACTACAGTCTTAGTCTTGGTTCATTCAATTGAATTTAAGCCATCAGTCTTTTGTTTTTATGTAGTGGTGTAACTCCCTTTTTTTTTGACAAACAGAATTAATTCTATCTACATGTAAATATTCATGTTTTCTTTATTGTTTCTTCCATTCTTGTTGTTAGGATTTGTAAAAGGCTCACTTTCATGACTGACTGGATTTCTGTTATTATTATTCTGCAGATGAGGTGCATTTGAGTTTACTGCATGTGGCATATTACTCAACTTATAAACAACAGCAATCCATTTCAAATTGGCATATCTGATGTTTGTAAATACATGAATATTGTAAAGAATGAAGTCCCTGGAAGGTCTCAATTATAAAGTTATTTGCATTTGAACATTTCTCAAAAATAAAAACTTACCAATTATAAATGTAATGTACTATTACTGATTTTTTTCTTTCATTTATTACAAAGAAAAAAACGTTAATCATGGTTTTGTTTTGTGAGCTGTGTTAAATGTAGTTGATGGTAATAATATGTAATTCTACAGTAACAGCACTTACAAATTTCATGATTACGTTTATTTTGTTTATCACGGTTATAATGGAGCAGGGTAACAAAAACCCCAAAAATCTCCATAGCAGAATATTACCAATATTGTTTCCGGACTATTTTATTCAAGCCATTTTATGATTAAATTAACATCATCACTGATGTTATATCACTTTCAAATAATTTTTAGTCTCAGGATGTCAGCAGCATGTGAACCCGAATGCTCATCCTCCAGGTAACCACGAAGGCCATCTGTCTCTCCAGCACCTCCTTGAATGTCTACCTGGTAGCACAGGAAGGTCTTGTTGCGCCCGGAGGAATATTCCACATTTTTAAATTGGAACTTAAAGAAGGTCGGGTTCAGTCTGTCTCTGCGGGAAGAAGGAGGACATTTGGAATAAGACTTTTATCACAATCTATTGTGAGAAAGATTGGAAAAAGTTGTAAATAGTTGGAATACACTACATGACTTCATTACTAAAAAATCGTACAGATTTTAAAACACTAGGCATCATACGCTTGATAAACTTTGTAAATGGTTACAGAGAAAAATTCGATTTGCAAACTCTTCAGACTTTCAGGTCGTTCCAAACATGGCAAACTCGCACAGAAACGTGCACCTTGTTGCTAGGACACACATCAGAAATGGAAACAATATGTGTTCTAAAATCAGCTCAAAATATCAGACATGTTGATATCCTTTCAGACTGGATGGAATCATAATCTAAAGCTCAAAATTGGAGACTTTACCCATCATACACTACATGAATTTCTGTGAAATCTCTCAACTCCAACTGCCCATATCTGCAGACTGGCTCTGCTTTTCAGCAACAAGCATCAACTACATATATGGGCAAAAATCTGTGCAAAAGTTGTGTGGTGTATTCCAGCTTTAAAACAAATGAATGCATTAACTTTGGACAAGAAGCACTTCAGTTTGAATGGCCACTAATAAGCCTACAGAGACTCAAAATGACTCAATGGGCTTGTATTGATCACTTTGTTTAAATAAATTCTTATAATATGTCAGGTGGGTTTTCTCTTGAGTTTTATTTTATTTGAAAGAAGAACCCATTGAGTCGTAAGCGATGGTGGTGGCTTTTTTTTGGCCCTGGTGTACACTACATGACTTAAAAATAATGGCCACCTGAACACCACACCCATATGTGCTTGCTGAATGATTTTAAACCAGAAATTAATAGGGAATTTTTCTGCTCTAATAGTCTAATATGCTCTAACAGTCTTCCACTTTTATGGGAAGGTTGTCCACTAGAATTTGGATGATGGTTGAGATTTTACCCCATTCAATCATGAGAGCCAATGTGGTTTCATTTTTTTGTGCAGGTCAATCAAACCTTATGGACCTCACTTAATGATGTACCCTGTTGAAAGTCATTGAGCTCTTTGGTTCTCTAAATCTTTGTTTTAGGTAATTGCATGTCTGTGTGCTTGATTTTATGCTACTGTTACTGTGGGTGTAGCTGAAATAGTCAAACTGGTTAATTATAAGACGGTGCTCACATACTTTTGGTCTTTATGTGCCTGCATCATCATTGTTTGCTACACCATGGCAGGGACAGGAAAACTCATAAAGACATATATTATTCTGAGTAGCCTACAGAAAAGTCCCCACTTTCTAAAAGCACTGGGGTTCAAAGCAATGTCCTGGATTGGTCTCATTTATAGTGTTCTTGTCCAACATGTTGGAATTTCAGATGTAACTGTTGTCAGAGTTGGTCCCGCCAAGCATTGCTTTTAGAATGCTAAATACTCATCTATGTTTTCATTTATTAAAGGTCCTTTTTAAAAGGTCCCTCTTCTAAACAAGTGGCAAAGTAATCTTAAAATAGGTTGTGGTGTCATGCAATATGCCATGCTGTTATGAATTTTGAAGATACTCTATCAGAAACACATTAGCAAAAACTGTACTTTTAGGGATACAACAGCTTGTCAGTACCCTTAAAGGGACAAATTTGTGCCTCTACTCCTAAAAGGTGCATAATAATTACTTAGATGAATATGTACCCTTAAGGTACAATTATGAATTCTTTATGGTTAAATAAGGCACAAAGTTGTCCCTTTGTATTGAGCCAGAGACAAGCTGTTGTGTCCCCCTATAGGTACAAATATTTTGCTTGCCCCCCCCAATGTTCTTGCTGAGTGACTGAAATATTACTGTGGGATCCAGTTTGTATAAGTGAAACATATCTGACTTACCCTACAATGATCTCAAATGGAGGCAGCTCCATAGGCTCCAGCTCAAACTCCTCATCTTTGACAGGGTGTTTGGCTCCTTCTGCTACCTCCCCATTTCCTTGAGGCATCTCCTCATTTTTTTGCTGATTTTCTGGGGTCTTATCTGGCTTCTTTGTTATCTTTTCACCTTTATCTTTGTTCTTTTCTTTCTCCTTTTCAGGTTTACTCTCTACTTTCTCCACTTTCTTTTCTTTCTTCTTTGTCAGACCACCTTTACTGGGGGTCTTGCTGTCCTTTCTGTCCGCCATGACCTAGCTGTGCAGTGAATTGAGTCTGCTAGCTGTGAGTGTGTGAAGGGTGCTGTTGATTTAGTATGTGAGTCAGAGAGGTGACAGCCTGAATATGTTCCTAAGTCTTATAGATAAAGATGAAGATAACTCACTGCCACAAACAGGAGCTGGTCAGGGAGGGAGGGAGGGAGGGAGACTGAAGGGCAGCTGCTCTCTTGTTTCCATGCTAAAAAAAGGACAAAGTATAATGGGGGGGAGGGGGGTTGTTATACATTCATTGTTTAAACATGTCACCATTTTGTTCAACAGGTGCATCAAGGAGCCGTTTTCTTTTTGCTCAATTTCAAATGTGTAATGAGGATTGACACTTAATGGAATATAATCCAGACTCTTCATATTTCCCTCTCCTTTTGATCAGGATAATATTGCTGTTCACACACCAACAACAGGCAGTTTATTAATAACTGTAGTTTGGCAGAGTGTTCAGAAAGACTCTGTCTCTTCACATAGTGAATGCCATAGTTCAGTTTAGGCCTTTACTACCCTCACATCAAGGTGGTCTAAAGGTCAGCATGGCACTGGCCAGTCCCTGAAGTATCAAAAAAAATTTGACCTGTGAGCAAACTGTGTTACTGTTTACAGACACTTAAGATCTTGTGATGAAAGAACTGGGTCACTCTGAAGAAGATAACAGATGTGAAATACGGTGTATTTTAAGGTTAGATTCCTGTACAGAGTGCTGATGCCCCCACTCTACCATTTCGAGTCATTAGTACTGTGTTACTAGTTCCCTGCCAGCGTTTTTACACATTCTTGAACCTCTGCCAGAGCTGGGAAACCAGGGAAAGTCCAATGGTTTTGGCAATGTTCAGGATACTAGCTTACTGGGCAGTTTACACTGTGTTCTGCTGACTATTTTTAAAAACAGTATGTGAAACGGAAGGTGTTATTCCATGATAAAACTATTTCAGTGTCAAATTACCTCATCAAGTATGCATCTTTTGGCTGATAATCTGGTTCATCCATCACAATAGAAATGGAAGGAAAATGCACTGGTAATTTATATATAGTTTATCATATACACTGCACCAATAATAAGAGTAGTTGCATTCCCACATCTCTAACAAAATCTGAGCTGCGTGATTGTTTATATCTTCTCAAAATGTAAACTGTAGTATATGTCTATCTATAAAGTTGGATAATATATTCAACTTTATCCGCATACATACAGTACACTCAAGTGATATATCATTTATAGGAAATCTCAAATGCTGTTTATTTTGTCACAAAATGTAATTACATTGTTGCCTTTATATCTTCATCTTAATATAAAGTTGGAAGTATGTCCTTTATCCGTATACATTCAGTATACCTGAGCAGGGTGATATATTATATTTATCATACATCTACTTGATTGCCTGTATTATGGCAAAATCCTGCTAAATGTGACTCTTAAAGGGATAGTTCACACAAAAATGAAAATTAGCCCATGATTTACTCACCCTCAGGGCATCCTAGGTGTATCTGAAAATCCTCTTTCAGACGAACAGTTATATTTAAAATTGTCTTGGCTCTTCCAAGCTGTATAATGGCAGTAAATGGTGCCCCTGTTTTTGAAGCCTAAAAAACTGCATCCATCCATCATAAAACTACTTCACACAGCTCCGGAGTGTTAATAAAGGCCTTCTGACACGAAACGATGCGTAAGTGGAAGAAAAATATAGATTTTTAAATTTATTTCTAAACTGTAATCTCCAGCTTCCGGTCGCTGGAGCAGGCGTGATCACAAAAAGATGAGCGTTGACATAGGCGTAGCGGAAGCTCCGGGGAGAGAGTGATGAACGCGGAAGCACAGAGGAGAAAGCAAAACAAAACACCTGTCACAAACTAGTACTACAAAACCAGCCGTATTTGTTTGAACCAGAGTATACCGACCAGGAACTCCGCGAGATGGAGGAGGCTGTAGCGGCGGTGGCTCAAACTACAGATGTAGTTCACATGGTTTCCTTGTGCTGTAAACAAAACTTGGTTCTCACGAGACTACACTCTTCTCCCCAGAGCTTACGTTGCGCCTTCCGCTACGCCTAGGTCATACGCTCGAACGCGTTATCGTGAATACGCCTACTTGAGCGACTGGAAGCTGGAGATTACGATTTATACATTTTTAAAAATCGGTATTTTTCTTACATTAACGCTTCATTTCGCTTCAGAAGGCCTTTATCAACACAACGGAGCTGTATGGAGTAGTTTTATGATGGATGGATGCTGTTTTTTAGGCTTCAAAATTGGGCACCACTGCCATTTTACAGTTTGGAAGAGCCAGGACAATTTTAAATATAACTGCAATTGTGTTCGTCTGAAAGAGGATTGTCAGAAACGCCTAGGATGCCCTGAGGGTGAGTAAATCATGGGCTAATTTTCAATTTTGGGTGAACTATCCCTTAAAGACATGAAGATAAGATGTTACTTGCAAACATTAACATCATGTTTTTTTAGCCGCCTTGAAACAGTGTTTATTGTGAAAAGCACTACACAAATTAATTTAAAGGTTATTGCCCATGAAAAGCAGATACATCACTAGGGTATTTATTTTTGGATTCATATATATGATCTATTAAAGGGATAGTTCACCCAAAAATGAAAATGTGATGTTTATCTGCTTACACCCAGGGTATCCAAGATGTAGATGACTTTGTTTCTTCAGTAGAACACAAACAAAGATTTTTAACTCAAACCATTGCAGTCTGTCAGTCATATAATGATTTGACCTGTGAGCAAACTGTGTTACTGTTTACAGACACTTAAGATCTTGTGATGAAAGAACTGGGTCACTCTGAAGAAGATAACAGATGTGAAATACGGTGTATTTTAAGGTTAGATTCCTGTACAGAGTGCTGATGCCCCCACTCTACCATTTCGAGTCATTAGTACTGTGTTACTAGTTCCCTGCCAGCGTTTTTACACATTCTTGAACCTCTGCCAGAGCTGGGAAACCAGGGAAAGTCCAATGGTTTTGGCAATGTTCAGGATACTAGCTTACTGGGCAGTTTACACTGTGTTCTGCTGACTATTTTTAAAAACAGTATGTGAAACGGAAGGTGTTATTCCATGATAAAACTATTTCAGTGTCAAATTACCTCATCAAGTATGCATCTTTTGGCTGATAATCTGGTTCATCCATCACAATAGAAATGGAAGGAAAATGCACTGGTAATTTATATATAGTTTATCATATACACTGCACCAATAATAAGAGTAGTTGCATTCCCACATCTCTAACAAAATCTGAGCTGCGTGATTGTTTATATCTTCTCAAAATGTAAACTGTAGTATATGTCTATCTATAAAGTTGGATAATATATTCAACTTTATCCGCATACATACAGTACACTCAAGTGATATATCATTTATAGGAAATCTCAAATGCTGTTTATTTTGTCACAAAATGTAATTACATTGTTGCCTTTATATCTTCATCTTAATATAAAGTTGGAAGTATGTCCTTTATCCGTATACATTCAGTATACCTGAGCAGGGTGATATATTATATTTATCATACATCTACTTGATTGCCTGTATTATGGCAAAATCCTGCTAAATGTGACTCTTAAAGGGATAGTTCACACAAAAATGAAAATTAGCCCATGATTTACTCACCCTCAGGGCATCCTAGGTGTATCTGAAAATCCTCTTTCAGACGAACAGTTATATTTAAAATTGTCTTGGCTCTTCCAAGCTGTATAATGGCAGTAAATGGTGCCCCTGTTTTTGAAGCCTAAAAAACTGCATCCATCCATCATAAAACTACTTCACACAGCTCCGGAGTGTTAATAAAGGCCTTCTGACACGAAACGATGCGTAAGTGGAAGAAAAATATAGATTTTTAAATTTATTTCTATCTCCAGCTCTCCAGCTTCCGGTCGCTGGAGCAGGCGTGATCACAAAAAGATGAGCGTTGACATAGGCGTAGCGGAAGAGAGAGAGATAGAGTGATGAACGCGGAAGCACAGAGGAGAAAGCAAAACAAAACACCTGTCACAAACTAGTACTACAAAACCAGCCGTATTTGTTTGAACCAGAGTATACCGACCAGGAACTCCGCGAGATGGAGGAGGCTGTAGCGGCGGTGGCTCAAACTACAGATGTAGTTCACATGGTTTCCTTGTGCTGTAAACAAAACTTGGTTCTCACGAGACTACACTCTTCTCCCCAGAGCTTACGTTGCGCCTTCCGCTACGCCTAGGTCATACGCTCGAACGCGTTATCGTGAATACGCCTACTTGAGCGACTGGAAGCTGGAGATTACGATTTATACATTTTTAAAAATCGGTATTTTTCTTACATTAACGCTTCATTTCGCTTCAGAAGGCCTTTATCAACACAACGGAGCTGTATGGAGTAGTTTTATGATGGATGGATGCTGTTTTTTAGGCTTCAAAATTGGGCACCACTGCCATTTTACAGTTTGGAAGAGCCAGGACAATTTTAAATATAACTGCAATTGTGTTCGTCTGAAAGAGGATTGTCAGAAACGCCTAGGATGCCCTGAGGGTGAGTAAATCATGGGCTAATTTTCAATTTTGGGTGAACTATCCCTTAAAGACATGAAGATAAGATGTTACTTGCAAACATTAACATCATGTTTTTTTAGCCGCCTTGAAACAGTGTTTATTGTGAAAAGCACTACACAAATTAATTTAAAGGTTATTGCCCATGAAAAGCAGATACATCACTAGGGTATTTATTTTTGGATTCATATATATGATCTATTAAAGGGATAGTTCACCCAAAAATGAAAATGTGATGTTTATCTGCTTACACCCAGGGTATCCAAGATGTAGATGACTTTGTTTCTTCAGTAGAACACAAACAAAGATTTTTAACTCAAACCATTGCAGTCTGTCAGTCATATAATGGAGGTGAAAGGTAATCACGGCTTTGAGAGTCAAAAAAACATACACAAACAAAACCAAATTAAACTCTGCGGCTCGTGATGATACATTGATTTGTAAAGACACGAAACGATCGGTCTGTGCAAGAAACTGAACAGTATTTATATCTTTTTTTACCTCTGATTTGCTGCAATGTCCGAACTGTCCTGAGCGCATCCTGAGTGCGTTTGCGTCTTCTTCTTCTTGCTTTATGGTGGATCACAGACTTATAAGTGCATTACCACCACCTATCTCTCAAATGTACCATTGACACTCATAGAGTGTTCAGTTTCTTGCACAGACCGATTGTTTTGTGTTAAAATGAATTTAAATGTTTCAGCCTATTGTGGACAAATCTAACGGCTTGAAATATGTAACATTCATAGTTTAACTGGGATAACAATGAGGTCACCTTTATTTACAATGAACATTGTGTTTAGTCACACCCCTTACCAATGATAAATGTTATTTTCATAGCAAATGAAACTGACCAATTTACCACACATCACATCCACAGCAACTGACTGACAAGACATCCTTTGTTGGCATAGAGATTGCAAATGAGAGCAGGACTGCAATTTATTTTGAGGTTTGGCAAGAGGGAACGTGACAATGAGGAAATGAAATTGCAATCGGAGCCACTGCTATTGCTGTTTCAATATGGCTGGGCCATTCCTGCATGAATGTTGAAAATGAAATGTCAAATGGACTTTGCTTTTCCATCTGAAATTTGGCAGATGTTGCAAATTATGTGTGCACAAACAGAATACGCAATTGCAAGTACAATGTTACCCAGAATATGATACTGTAGTCTCTCTGAGACTGAAAGGGAAACAGGATTCACATCCCACATACACACACTCACGAATGTTCATTATATCTGCACTGCAGCAGTGCCGCCCCGCCTTACACATAAATCTGCTTGAAATTGAGTTTATTGATTGAATGTCCTTTTGCTATTTTCTTCGCCACATGATCAGAATACAAGCATGCATAAGCTCTACTGTTGCAATCCACAACCTTAGCACAAGTGTGCTGTAGTTATAACTGTAAATGCACACACTGACATCAGTGATTGTGCTATAAAGACAGTGAAATTGCTTGGCCTTTGGCATATTATTGTATGCAGTTATGACAGGACAAAAAGTCAGGTTTGATAAACACTTTTTACTGAAATGGAAAAGTCTTTTTCACAACAAAATGTCCTTAATGCACAACTCTTCTTAATATCCCACAGGCTTGATTGCTCTTTGTTCAGCCCTGCAAGCTAGGAGAGACTACAGTCCACCATCAGCATTCTCTGATTCCCCATAGGCCTGAAATGTAATTATTTTCAATTACAGAACCTGCCTGCAGTTTTTCTACCAGGTGGGTTTCGTACACAAAGAACCAACACAAAAAGCTTGTCAGCCACACTATAACTCTATTTGACCAATTCTTTCCTTAGATTAACATAAAGCTAACTCATTTTCACCAAATGTTTTATAACAATGTTTAATTTAGCTGGAAATGTACTATTCCTTTTCTTAAAGGTGTTCTGAGAAAGCATTTGGCTGCAAGAATAGTGTGTTTTCTGGAGTTCTACATCATGCTGATAGTGAAGGAGAATTATGATGTAAATATTTAACAATTAATCAAGGATAGGTACAATGTGCACTGCACTTATATGATCCCATTACATTTTTGGGTGGTGAAAGTGAGTAGACGGAACATAATGTTTAGAAATGTCTGCAATAAAGGCAACCAGCATCTGATAATGAGTCATAATAGGTAATAGGTTAACACTTTTTATAATAACTTTCATTTCCTTTTTCATCAAATTGCATTATATTTTCAAATAGTTAGGAGATAGATAGACAGACAGACAGATATGAAAGTTATTATAAATTGTTCCCTATTATAGCTAATTAATTTATCTAATTTAGGTCTAGCCTTTTGTACAATAACTAAAAATTTAATTTTTTCCTGACAACAGTATTTTGATTACTTTGGGTAAATGTACAGTTTTTATAGATACATATATCAGGCACAATCCCCACTTTGCATTTGAGGTGTTTGGTTTGATATCAGTACAAAGAAAAAGCTCTCTTTGCATTTAGGACCAAAGTATCCTATAGTTAGCCTTCAAGTAAATCAAAGTGTCCAAGTTTTTTGGCAGAAGTCGGCATTGCTCTGGTCTGAGCGTCTTGCTAACAAGGTTAAATATCTGGTCCACTGATGTAGTTGTTGCTGGCACAGTAAAAACTTTTTTGGCTACTTGTGAGAGCAGGGGGAAATCGATGGACTTGCGTTTCCAGTATTGTAGTGGATCTTCATCTGTGGGTTCTTCGTGGAGATATGTGGACACCTCCTGCTCCACAGTCTTGGCCTGGGCGGTCGGCCTCTGCTTAATGAAAGAGAACAGCTTGCAGCGTTTGGACGGCGATGGCTGGGCCTCTGAGTGATGTTCTAGTGGACTCAAAGGCCGAGTATGCTTTCCAACCTCTTCCAGCATCACCTGTTTGTGCCAGTCGCTGTCACTGCTCCAGGACAGCTTGAACTGTGGGTCCAGGGTGGTGGCTGTTACATAAAGAGGGTCCTCAAGAATGCCTGCCAGTCTGCGGTTCAGAGCTTGAGACAATCCCATCACGATCCCAGAGCACTGGTGAGTTACGACCTCAGCCAGATGCTTGCGCAGACCTAGCACACAGGGCAGGGCTAGGCTGATGGACACGTGCTTGTCTCCTTGGACCATGTCTGAGGCCTCCTCAAAAGGCTCCAACACCTCAACCAGCTCCCGCAGCACTGCTTTTTCTAAGTTACCGAGGACTAGGTCATTTATATCCACAATGTCCTCAAGAAAATCCATAGACTCCACCATTTGCCGCAATATTTTTAACTGAGCGTTCCACTTGTCTGTGGATGAGGGCCAATTTGTTGAGGTACTGGAGCCGAACACTTGGACAAGTTTTTCAGGAGCCACTGTAGTAATTATGTAGTTATACAAGTGGGCTGCTTTGTTTAGAGGAACTGATATCTGAGGGGAAGCGCAAACTCCTTCCTTCACACACTGAGCTAGTAATCGAGCAAAGCAGTCTATCCTACTTCGACCAAGACACTGATCTAAAGACTTGCAGTTCTCGTTGCTACTAATGGCTTCTTTGGCTTCTCCTGCATTAGACTCTTCATCGCTACCATCTTCTTCACCATATCCAATTAGATTGAACCCAGGAAGACGAAAAGCAGATCTGTTTTCACAGGGTGACACGTCTGCAACGACTCTGAACACTTTGCCAGACATGCCATGGGACTCGGAGATCTCATCAAACTCGCTGAGCATTTGCTGAGTGTTGCTGTGGTCTGGAAGAGGTAAGCATGCCAAAAGAGCGGATCTGATGTGCCAGTCTGCGTTAATGAAATGGCAAGTCACTCCAAAAAACCCAGCACCACTGTTATTACCCACAGAGCTGCTTCTCCACAGGTCAAGGGTCACACTGCAGGACTCGGCTCCTTTTAGAGCCTGTTTGGCAGCTAGTTGCACTTGGGAGACATAGGCTGGCAGGAGCTGCTGTTGTATATAATGGCATGGTACCGGAATGTAACGGGGCTCCAGCAGCTGAAGAAGCTCACGGAAACCCTCATATTCCACTATTTGTGCCGGTTGCAGGTCTCGGATGATCATCTTGGCAATAGCTTCTGAAATGAGGGATTGGCGAGGGTCACTGTAGTCAAACTTGTTCATCCCAGCACCGCTTTGAGAGATCACTCGACCACTTGGAGGGCCAGTACACACCTGCATTGCTTCCCTTTTCACATCTTTCTTCCTCACAAACTCATCATACATGGCCTGATGTTTGCGCTGTGAATGTGACATAATTATATACAGGTGAAATACATATAGAACACAATATACATAATCATGTAACCATATATCTAAACACACACAAAGAACATAATATTAAAGGTTCTCACACTTTCTGACTATTGAACTTTTATATTTCCAGTCATTTGTGTATCATAAACCGACTTGAAAGAAATTGCACTAACACAGCACATTTTATATTATTATTATTAATTTCTATAACTATTGACCAGGAAATTACCATTTTAATTAATATTTTAAATTTCCATGGCCCTGAATAGTGGCAAAGCATATATTGGTTAAACTCTCATATGTGCCATGTTATTAGATACAAAACACTGTTACATAAAAAAAATGAACCCGTACCTTTAAATGTGTAACAAAGTTAGAAGTAACTGTCCGTTTAGCCTGAATCCTGGTGCCACAAGCTTTGCAGTTTGATTCAATTTTGCCATTTTCTCCCTCGCAGACGATATTGAAGTAATCCAGAATGGAGACCCTAGATTTTGACGCCATCAGTGATCTTAAATCTTCCACGATATGAGCATCAATACAGTAAGAAAAGCACTTAAAAACGAGAACAATGTGATATCCTCTTTTGTTTTGATCAAATATTAGTCTAGCTTTTGAGAATCAATGACAATAGCCTCGTCTCAGCATAGAGATAACAGGATAGTAATCTGACCGAGATAGCGTGTTCACCTGGTCTGACATTGATCGCATCGTGCTGTCATTGTGAAAATATCTTCTCGGTTACACGTCTCTGTAAAAACATCAGAACAGACGTCCGTCAAATCTGCGCGAGCGAGCAAACGGTGTCGGTTCCGACCGTAAACATCGCTATCCGCTAGCAGCTTTCCCGACGAACACCAGGAAGTAGACGGCGATTGGGGAATATATATATATTTATTTATTTATTTACCATTCCGCCTCTGTTTGAATGCTTTGATTTTATTCGTGAACAAGCACCTACAACTTAATACAAGGCTAACGAGGTGCCCACAACAAAGATCGCGATGTGTGCATTTCTCGTTTTGTACGTTCATTTCATGCAGTGATTAAATGTAATCTAATAGCTCAAACAGACAAGAAGAGGCGCACCTGATACCCACTGCTCTTGCACGTTTAACACTTGAAATGTTTTCTTAACGAATTTTTGATAACGTCAAGAAAAATTACATTTAACATTACTTAAGTATTGCTTGGATTCGAGAAACCATCTTCTTCCAGGTAAGCGTATGTAGATTGATATTTGTTTAATCAAACAGAAAACCCTATGAACTTGCCATCTCTCACAATTCCGTTGTTCAGTTTAAAATGGGAAAGAATAGGCATTTAGCCATGCATTTTAATGATCTGACAGATATGATTCAGCCACACAGAAACGGCGAGAACATTACCTATTTATAGCCGTTTTATTTACTACTATGAAATTCACTGTTATTGAATTCTAACTGAACCAACACTAAAATGACTTGATCTGAACAAAGACACTGTTGTATTTTAGAGCTGCTTCACAGCAGAATATTAACTGTCTCCTTAGTCGAGCTTCCATAATTGATTCTGCTATGCTATTTTCCCTATTACTGTGAAGCTGCTTAGACACAATCTGTATTGTCAAAAAAAAAAAAAACGTGACTTGACATGAAATATCTGATAACTAATGATTGCAGGAGTATTTACATTTAAAAGGACAAAATGATGTTCAACCACATAGTTCTCAAAAACGAACGTACTGAAAATGAATCTAACTGTTGTAGTACTTTAATACGTTTAGGACTATCCTGAATTTAACTGTGCATTACTGCTCAAAAAAGATAATATTTTTATTAGGAAAACTTTGTTTATATAATTAGAGTGTTTTTGGTGATCTCTTGACATGTCAAACATTTGATATTATTCAATACAGTAAAATTGAGCTAAGGACTATGGGTCCATTTGGTTCATACAAAATTTCAACAAATAAAGATTATAGATGAAAGTGAATAAGATCACAGGTATTCTTTTTTCATTTCTGGTTGAGTCTTCTCGGTCTTCTGTTGCGTTTCCTTCATCTGTGCCTGCATTTCTTTTCTTGTAGCAAGTATTGCACTTTGTAGAGATGCCATTTCTGCTGAGAGAGTGATGACTGGGGGGAAGAAAATGTGTTAAAAGTGTTAACCATTAAATAAACCCAGACTACAAGAAACAGTATTTCCATCAAACAAAAATTATGTTGAAATAATTCTTCAAATATACGCCACACAGCAAATGTGCAGCAAAGCACATCACCACGGTATACTACAGAGGGATAGAATTAAATATAGCATAAGCAAACAATATTTATAAAAGACAAAAGAGCTCACCCTCTTTAAAAGCAGACTGGGCTTGTTTCAGATTTTGTGGTACAAGGATTCCAAACCACTTCAAAGGATCCCTCTGCTCAGGTGTGGATGATTGTGCCTTTGTTTTTACTTGAGGGTCTGTCTCCTGTTCCTCCTCTTTAACCCCCTTTTGTATGGTATTTATTCGCCTTCTAAGACCTGAAACTTTCAATAATGTTGTTATGAACAAAAAATCATACAAATACAGCTTTAGGCCCCTACATGTGTAATATTAGATAAGTAAACGACAAGCAACACTGTCAGTAAATCTGACATACCGGTCTCTTTCGCTCCAATGTCTTCTATCGTGTCACTTTTCAATTCTTCTGTTTTATTCTCTTTTCTCTCACATTTGAGCTCAGCTGTTCCACCTTCCAGCACACTGTTGTTAAGGCAAGCACACGGATCTATGCAGAGGCGGACAAAGTACTCAACTCCATTACTTGAGTGAAAGTACAGATACTGCTGGTCAACTATTACTCCATTACAAGTGAAAGTTGTAAAGACAGATTTTTACTTAAGTAAAAGTGCAGAAGTACTTGCTTTTAAAAGTACTTAAGTACCAAAAGTAAATTTCCTTTTTTATTTGTTTTATTGTTGTACGTAATACTTGCTTAGAATACATTACACGTACTGAATACACTGACTAGCTTGTAGTATCTTTGTAATAAAGAGCTTTTAAATTGTAAATAAATATCACATTTGCAACTGCTCAGTGTTCAAAAAATGCTGGGAAATCACTTCATGTAGCCCTACAAGAGTGATTACTGATAAACTGTCTGAAAAAAAGAAAGTCATGTTTTAGAGAAGAAAGAAATCACCCACTGACTTTCAAAGCTGCTACAGAGTAACGACTTTCTACTTCGAGGACCTTCATAGAAACGTAGTGGAGTGAAAAGTACAATATTTGTCTTTCAAATGTAGTGAAGTTAAAGTCATAAGTTCCCAGAAAAAATAATACTCAAGTAAAGTACAGATACACAAAAAGTGTACTTAAGTACAATACAAGTAAATGTGCTTAGTTACTGTCCGCCTCTGGATCTATGTAAATGATTAAGACTTCTACACAATCAAATGTTATTTAATTGCATGTGATGATACGAACCTGGTTTCAACATAAACAAGCGGCTCCATCTCACTAGCGTACTGCAGAGCGGAGACTTGCTTATTTCCCATTGAATAACGTGCTTTGGCAATTGAAAACCATCCCTGTGTTAAGAGAATAAATCTAATTATATTAAGAATACAAATTAAAATATTTCGCGTGCAATACGTAATTATGGACAAGTTGGATTCCATTCCCAATATGAATATGTGCTCAAACTAATCAAGTGTAATTGCACGTTTCACCTCCTCTATAAGGGAATTAAGTGTATGTCGTTTCTCCTCCAGAGCCTCGAGCTGGTCCATGAAAAGCAGCAACTGCTCGTCCAAACGAAGCTGTTGATCAACACGCATTTCTGTCGTTTTATCTGGCTAAACAGAACCGAACAATAATAAACAGTAATAAACTAAATGAAGAATGAAAAGAGAAGTATTCCTGTAGAACGCTTTCCGAGTGATTATAAGAACCTTTACCGGTCACGTGACAAGAAGTCACATGCCATCACTGTTACGTAGAGATTGCGTAGTTTAGTATGAAGTCTGTGAATGCAATATTATCAGGATTTATATGAATGCACAAATATAGCGTTCAAGCTATAATTAATGTTATTTCTCCAAAAAATATGGGTTGTGTAATTAAGTATTCACCCAGTATGTTTTGTGTGTAATCTGAATTTGCTGAATATCTCGCTTGCATATATTGTATTTGTGACTTTTTAAAGTATGGACTCGAAATCGTAAAACACACGCGCGCGTTACTTTTATCGTGCATACATATTTCATGGTAAAAAAGAAAAACTTACTTCCCATACCGGGAGTCGAACCCGGGCCGCCTGGGTGAAAACCAGGAATCCTAACCGCTAGACCATATGGGAGATATGCATACTCGCGAAAGCAGATGATTTTAAGCTAGCATAGATAGTATGAATGTGTAAATATAATAATTTCAGTTTATCATAGTGTCCGTCCTTCGTGTTAGTTCTTTTAATACCGTAACCAGTTATTAAACTTAAAAGATCAACGGCAGAAGCTCACTTTATTTTCACTAGCCACCATAAAAATGAAACATGCTGCGTTGTGAATTACTGTAAATCATCAAGTTCTAGTATTGAGTCGCAGGCTAGAAAAAGTAGTATGCTCGTGTATCAGCACAATATAACTGAGAAAATACATTAAACGCATTAATGTATAGACATTAAATGCCAATTCCAGCATCAGCTTCCACCACCTCCAGTAGCTCGCCGTGATCGTATAGTGGTTAGTACTCTGCGTTGTGGCCGCAGCAACCCCGGTTCGAATCCGGGTCACGGCAGGGATGAGTCCCTCTCACGGCATAGG
>NW_015506003.1:109445-115569 GCF_001515645.1 Sinocyclocheilus grahami
TTTTTTATGTCAATGTACTGTTTTATTGTTGTACGTAATACTTGCAATACTTCTGAAGCAACTTAGAATACATTACACCGACTAGCTTGTAGTATATTTGGAATAAAGAGCTTTTAGAATGTTAAAAACCTATGGGTGGGGGGTGGGAAATTAACACCCCTACCCACCCGTATGGTAGTGATCTCACACAGCTCTGACAGTGTGTGCACACATCTATGTGTAGCCATTCAATCACATTTGAACAGAGTGAACAGTGAAATCCTGTAAATACAGACTGATAAGGAAGAAAAAAAACCTGCTTTAAAACCCAGGAACACAACTGTAGATGTACAACTTTACAACAGCAACACTGCTTTAACAAAAAAGCAAAACAGCAAGACTTATCTGACATCAAAACAAAAATTATAATTATATTAATATTCGATGTCACACACAGAATGGTCTGTGCAGTGCTGCTTCAAGTCCAACACCTTTTGTGTTTTATTAGGAGACGCACAACAGTTCTTCTGTGGCTTCATAGGTAATATTTTCACTTACATAATTTAGCAAAATCAGACAATATTGTGTCTAATATATACCACAGTATTAACTTCTTATTATTAAATTGTAAATAAATATCACATTTGCAACTGCTCAGTGTTCAAAAAATGCTGGGAAATCACTTCATGTAGCCCTACAAGAGTGATTACTGATAAACTGTCTGAAAAAAAGAAAGTCATGTTTTAGAGAAGAAAGAAATCACCCACTGACTTTCAAAGCTGCTACAGAGTAACGACTTTCTACTTCGAGGACCTTCATAGAAACGTAGTGGAGTGAAAAGTACAATATTTGTCTTTCAAATGTAGTGAAGTTAAAGTCATAAGTTCCCAGAAAAAATAATACTCAAGTAAAGTACAGATACACAAAA
The DNA here is from genome assembly GCF_001515645.1 of Sinocyclocheilus grahami. Taxonomy (NCBI): domain Eukaryota; kingdom Metazoa; phylum Chordata; class Actinopteri; order Cypriniformes; family Cyprinidae; genus Sinocyclocheilus; species Sinocyclocheilus grahami. The sequence goes on from NW_015506003.1 coordinate 110,353, forward strand.
AGTGTACTTAAGTACAAAATGTGCTTATGTGCTTAGTTACTGTCCGCCTCTGGATCTATGTAAATGATTAAGACTTCTACACAATCAAATGTTATTTGTGATGATATGATGATACGAACCTGGTTTCAACATAAACAAGCGGCTCCATCTCACTAGCGTACTGCAGAGCGGAGACTTGCTTATTTCCCATTGAATAACGTGCTTTGGCAATTGAAAACCATCCCTGTGTTAAGAGAATAAATCTAATTATATTAAGAATACAAATTAAAATATTTCGCGTGCAATACGTAATTATGGACAAGTTGGATTCCATTCCCAATATGAATATGTGCTCAAACTAATCAAGTGTAATTGCACGTTTCACCTCCTCTATAAGGGAATTAAGTGTATGTCGTTTCTCCTCCAGAGCCTCGAGCTGGTCCATGAAAAGCAGCAACTGCTCGTCCAAACGAAGCTGTTGATCAACACGCATTTCTGTCGTTTTATCTGGCTAAACAGAACCGAACAATAATAAACAGTAATAAACTAAATGAAGAATGAAAAGAGAAGTATTCCTGTAGAACGCTTTCCGAGTGATTATAAGAACCTTTACCGGTCACGTGACAAGAAGTCACATGCCATCACTGTTACGTAGAGATTGCGTAGTTTAGTATGAAGTCTGTGAATGCAATATTATCAGGATTTATATGAATGCACAAATATAGCGTTCAAGCTATAATTAATGTTATTTCTCCAAAAAATATGGGTTGTGTAATTAAGTATTCACCCAGTATGTTTTGTGTGTAATCTGAATTTGCTGAATATCTCGCTTGCATATACTGTATTTGTGACTTTTTAAAGTATGGACTCGAAATCGTAAAACACACGCGCGCGTTACTTTTATCGTGCATACATATTTCATGGTAAAAAAGAAAAACTTACTTCCCATACCGGGAGTCGAACCCGGGCCGCCTGGGTGAAAACCAGGAATCCTAACCGCTAGACCATATGGGAGATATGCATACTCGCGTAATTAGGATGTTTTAAAATAATAGTTTGAAAATATTCCCTTAATGTCTCGTAAACATATTCGTACATCTGAATACCAAAAATGCTTATTTTTTCCCTCTTCAGGGAAAGAATATTCCAAAGGAGACAGCAGATATGCAATGTAAGTTAAAGACATGCTTGCATTGAGTCTATGCAATGTATCTAACCTCCTTATATGAAATATTTTCTCCAGAGCAGATCATTTCACCGTTAGCATGGAGACAGTGACCGCGTGCCTGTGGGGTCCCTTTAGCATATGGATTGTTGTGGCCTTCCTGTATAATCATTCTTACAGATTTGTCCTGCAACTCATTGTATCTCTAGGTAAGATATGTGTCTTTGACGCACTGTACAGTATATGCAATTATAAAAGTTATAAAAGTTATTTATTCCACATTATATCATTTAAAATAAAGAAACATAGTGTATGTCCGAAGGCACAATTAAGTTCAACGGCTTAAGTTCCACCATTACTTACAGGTCAGCTGTATGGTGCAGTCCTCTACTTCTTCACTGAGCACAGAGATGGATATATTCACAGCGAATATGGTCACCCCATCTACTTCTGGTACTACTTTGTGTTTATGAATACTTTGTGGATTGTCATCCCTTTCATTCTTATAGTGGACTCATGGTGTCAGCTATCTGCCTGTCAATCCATGTTTGATAAAGCAGCACTAAAAGGAAAGTCTAAAAGAAGCTAGACCAGTAGAACATGGAAGGGATATGAAAAAGTACTGAAATACTGTACACATTACTTGGTACTATACAGTATGTGGAGATAATATATTTTGAATGTAATTTTATAACAATATAGTGCCATTCGTGGAAGAAAATGGGAAATGCCATAAGTGTAATGTGTTATATTCATTACAGAAATTAAATTGTTGATTAAATATTCACAATACAGCTCCAGCAGGGTTGCTTTATATTTACTTGTGTTTTTATGACACTGTTGCTCTATATCAGTTATCTCTACTCAGGTGCCTTTCTTAATATTCTTTTGTATGCTGTTATCAAATGATTATATCTGAGATTTTATTCAATGTTACACCCCTTATATCACTGTCGCCTGGCTGTTTTATCACATTTCAAGACACATACAATGAGACAATAAAGTAAGCCTAATCTGTTCTTTATAAATCTATATATTTTTTCTAATCCCATCTTGGTTAAATGAGCATTTATGAAATAATTATATGGCTCCACTTTCTTTGTTGTTAAATATTGGAAAATATTTTATTTTACTATATACCCATCAATGAATACACAGAAATGCTTTATGTGTGGTATTGTGGTGGTGATAATTTGTCTTTGTGTTTAGCGTTTAAAAAAAAACACTACAAATAAAAGATTTTATAGAATAATGATGAAATTATACAAATCGGTTTGGGTTAAAAGTATAAGACTTATTCACAACAATGAAGTGTCAAAATGCCGAAACCCGGGATCGAACCAGGGACCTTTAGATCTTCAGTCTAACGCTCTCCCAACTGAGCTATTTCGGCAATGAAGACCCCCTCTGGACTGAAGCCATAATTTTTTGTCAGTGGCCACCACTTCATAACTATCACTCTGAAACCCACACTTCATCTTCATTCTCAAAAGACATTTAGTTTTAGTTGTGAATTAGATATACATGATTTTATATGTCCTACTACACCTTCAAGAGAACTTGTGCTTTAAGATGATGCACACGTTTGTGGGTGGGATCTTGGGGAGATCTGTTTAAAAATGGCTGCCACTCCAACTTGGACAGTTTATAGACAAATGTAAACTGCTGTTTAGGTTTTTACAGTAGATCTTCTCAATACATAACACTTCTTTGAGGGGAGCTGCGCTGTGCCAACATCAACAAGTAGGACATTCACTCCACATCCCCCATGGGCTTTGTATTTCTGTATGGACATGATCTGAAAACAAACACAAATATTTATGCTTTTTTACTTAATAAAACCCTCATAATCTCCATTTTTAGCAACCAGTGGGTTCACTTGAACCCACTTGAAAAACTTGTCACCTGATGATCTTAACTTGTGTTGTGAATTCTGTTTTCTGTAATTGTTCATGTATGAGAGCAGATGAGCTCTCCCTACTGATTCAAGGGAATCATTCATCCACTTACTAACCATGCCATCTTGGTACAATAATATATACATACCAATATATCTTTTCACTAAATTTAAGATCGTCACGTTGATTTAAACAATGACATTTTTTTTTTTAACAAAAACAACTCAACAATTGCAATTTTTTGTTTTGTTTTACAGTAATTATTCTCACATTAAAGTTACCTCACAATATTATGTCACATTATACTTCTATAGTATTTTCAAAAGCAGTCAGTCTGTCGCCATTTGTGCTTTTTGTTTGGTTAAAGGGTTAGTTCACCCAAAAATGAAAATTAGCCTGTGTTTTACTCACCCTCGAGGCATCCTAGGTGTATATGACTTTCTTCTTTCAGACGAATCCAATCGGAGTTATATTAAAAATGGTCCTGGCTATTCTAAGCTCTATCATTGCAGTCAGCTGGTGTTTCTGTTCAACTGTCCACAAGTCGTCAAATAAAGCGCATGTCTTCATAATCACCGGGGGTGAATAAAGGTCTCTTGTAGCGAATCCATTCATAAGAAAAATATCCATATTTCAAACGTAACAAACACTTTTCTCTCACTTCCGATATCTGTCATACGTGGAAGCCGTTCCGACAGATGACGCAGCACGTATGCGCAGCGCGTACGTCTCTGAGATATGCTAGTCTCGCGAGTTTGTTTACAGGATCAAAGGAAGCAAAGTTTCCTTACTTTAGCAAAGGAAAACCAGTCTCCTCTTGGTTTATATCGAAATCCTCCGACATTTTTCTTTACAAATCCTCGGTATGTACTTCTAATTCATGACCGGCGTTTTGTTTTGTTCTCTCTCCGCATTCGTCACTAAACATGCTGCACATACGTCCTACATCATCCGCCGGAAGGGCTTCCGTGTATGACAGATACCTAAAGTGAGAGAAAAGTGTTTATTACGTTTGAAATATAGATTTTTTTTCTTTTGAAAATGCAAGGATTCGCTACAGGAGGCTTTTATTCAGCCCCCGGAGCCGTGTGAGGCACGTTTTATTATGGATGTGCGTGCTTTATTTGATGACTTGTGGACAGTTGAACAGAAACACCCTCTGACTGCAATGACAGAGCTTGGAATAGCCAGGACAATTTTTAATATAACTCAGATTCGTCTGAAAGAAGAAAGTCACATACACCTAGGATTCCCAGAGGGTGAGTAAAGCACAGGATAATTTTCATTTTTGGGTGAATTAACCCTTTAACTTTGGTTACCCTAAGCCAGTGGTCGGCAACCCGTCGATCGTGATCGACTGGTAGATCTTTATCACTGTCCCAGTAGATCCCGAAAAAAACAGTAAAATAAGTACAAAAATGCATTACATTTATGGGGTTATATTAATGCATCACTGAAGGGTACTGTCATGAGAAAAGTTTCGATGGCAGTGGCATTTTGGTAAACAGCGGTAAACAAGGAAACGCTATATTGCGGTCGGTTCATAAGCAGTGTTGCCAAGTCCGTGGTTTTCCCACGGAATTGGGCTACTTTAACACTGCTGCCGCGGGTTGTTGTTCATGTCTGCGGGTTGAAGCGACCCCAATAATGTGATATTTAGTCACTGGAATGTGAATTTTACTGTAAGATCCCCGCTGAAAAATGTGTATGTCACCCCCCCCCCAATGCGATTTTTACAGGGGAACCCTCCTCGAAACGCAATTGGACTAGTTTTATTGCGAAAACCTGGCAACCCTGTTCATAGGCGCCACCTGCTGTCTCATTCAGACCTGTTTTTGTTTCGTGCTGATGTTTTATGTAGCAAATAAATAAATAAATTAACACCTAAAGTCAGACCATTCTGTTTTTGTTTTAAATCCTAAAAATTAATCTAAATCAAATCAAAAACAACTGCCCGTGCAGATCGTGATGAAAATGCAGTGATTGCCTCTAATTTCAAATGGCTAGATATTTTTGTTTAAAGTCAGTTTGTTTGTTATAAAGCAAATAGCCAATAAATAAATTTGCTTAAAAATCAGTACCAGTATCAGAATCCAATTTGCTAGTTAAAAAAAAAAGAAAAGAAAAGAGATTCTGAATTCTGAATCAGCTATGATCGGCGCATCACTAATTAAA
>NW_015506003.1:115579-116097 GCF_001515645.1 Sinocyclocheilus grahami
GGTCAGGGATCTTGGGCCTAAAAAGGTTGGTGACCACTGCCCTAAGCAAAGAGCAAAGAAATACCCAATGGTGAACTTCTACCGCCCTCTACAGGAAAAGCAAGGGGTGAACTTATACATTACAGTTTTCCTCTGAGTTCAACACAAGAGGTCGCTCTTTCATAATGTTTAAAGCAGCCCTTAAAAATTAGCTACATTGAATAATAAATTCTTCATATTATAAATGACTAATTGTTAAGGTTCATTTTGTCACCATATTTCATGCTCAAGATAAACAAGTCTACCTGGCACGATGCATGATATTACAGATTGTTGCACCAAGTATTAGTCTATTTCAAGTGAAGCTTTGTCAGCAGTCCATATACAGTGTGGCAGAGATAATGTATTTTTGTAGGCCAAAACCCAGAAATGGGTTCCACTGAATGTGTATTCTGAATGGTTAACAGCTCAAGATATTTTCACACCTTATTCTACAACATAAAATACATCAGTAATACCCCCTTGTGATTTAAAAAAAA
>NW_015506003.1:116183-127128 GCF_001515645.1 Sinocyclocheilus grahami
ACTAACTCAAACGTTTATGAAAATTGTTTTTTAATTAAAGACTAAAAGAGCTGTCGGAAGCTTAGTTGTGGTGACGTTTATGTCATGCAACCATGGTGTAGTTCGTTATAGCCTACATTTATCTACATCTTGTTGCTTCTGTATTTAGGTTTCAAAGTACATATAAAGTTGAGTTTATTTGTAATATTATTATGATGAACAAAATGTTTAAGAATCACACTTTTTTTTATCACAGAGCCTACAATAATCCAAAAGCCAATGGATAAATCCTATTGTAATTTTTGTTAAGGCAACCAGGGTGATCATAACTTCTGGGTTGTCGGTAAAAATGTCATCACTGCAATGCTCTATTTGATATCTATCATTAGGAATAAAAATGCAAAAGCTTGGAGTATCAAATCAAACTGAAAATCTTTCAAACCAACTGCAGACCTTTCAGTCTGTACTCAAAATATATGAACATAGGGCTGGAAAATAAGCCCGTCTCCAGCAATGTTTTTGTTGTTGCTTAATTTTTGTTTTCTGCAGCAACTCCGTACTTTTGTGTGTGTGTTTTACGAATTCGAGTCCATACTTTAAAAAGTCACAAATACAATATATGCAAGCGAGATATTCAGCAAATTCAGATTACACACAAAACATACTGGGTGAATATTTAATTACACAACCCATATTTTTGGAAAAATAACATTAATTATAACTTGAACGCTATATTTGTGCATTCATATAAATCCTGATAATATTGCATTCACAGACTTCATACTAAACTACGCAATCTCTACGTAACAGTGATGGCATGTGACTTCTTGTCACGTGACCGGTAAAGGTTCTTATAATCACTCGGAAAGCGTTCTACAGGAATACTTCTCTTTTCATTCTTCATTTAGTTTATTACTGTTTATTATTGTTCGGTTCTGTTTAGCCAGATAAAACGACAGAAATGCGTTTCATTATAATCATTATAATATTCTGATTTGCAGCTCAAAAAACATTTATTATTATGTTGAAAACAGCATTTATCTGAAATAGAAATCTTTTGTAACATTATAAATATCTTTATCATCACTTTTGATCAATTTAAAGCATCCTTGCTAAATAAAAATATAAATTTCTATAATTTCTCCGCCGCCCCCCCCCCCCAAAATATACTGACTCCAAGCTTTTGAATGGTATAGATAATCAGCAAATCAGCATATTAGAATGATTTCTGAAGGTTTTCTATTTCCAAATAGAAAACAGTTATTTTAAATTGTAAAAAATATTTTAAAATGTTACTGTTTTTGCTGTATTTTGGATCAAATAAATGCAGGCTTGGTGAGCAAAAGATAATTCTTTTAAAAACTTAAAAAATCTTAGTTCAAAAACTTTTGACAGGTATGTTAGCTTATAGTTTGAAGTTAAAGATATTAATAATTAATAAGTCGAGTCTGAGATGTTTATTTGACAGTGATTTCACATTTCTTGTTTGTATGAAGGCTAAATACAAATAAAAGGTGAACATTAATTTATTTGTGCTGTTTTTTTTTCTTATAAAAAATGAAATAGTTTTATAGGAAGAGGTTTCATAGCCTTGGCAAATTAACTTTTTATAAGTTTGTAGGTACAGACATCTGTTGTGGGTGTTCTTGGCAGTTTTTATGAGGCTTTTTTAAATAGTGTTCATATCGATATCAGAAATATATCGTAATCGGCCGAAATTAAGAAATATATTGTGATATAAATTTTGGCCATATCGTCCAGCCCTATATGAACATTTAAATGCATACTTCATCAGGTTGCTACTTCTGCAGCGTCTATATAACGTTCATATTAATTACTCAAAAATAAATTAAAAAATAAAAACTGAACGTCCCTGGGTGGGCTCGAACCACCAACCTTTCGGTTAACAGCCGAACGCGCTAACCGATTGCGCCACAGAGACCATGTGCCTACTGCAACTGGAATGTTTCATTATGAAGAAACCTGTTTTCTTTCTGAAAGTCTGAATAGAATATTAATCACACATTATGAAGGTATTGCCACAAAGGCAATTTTGAGGTTTACCTAAAGGTATTGCCTATCCACAGAGCTTTATGGGACTGCTGTCAATATGTAACACTGGAAATCATGAATTCATTCAAAAGCAACTATTAGGCAATATTAAATGGCTTAGTGCATGTTTTCATATTATGTCTTGTACTTCTCAGAGGTCTTGTTTTATTTAACAGCAAGTTACAGCTGCCAGTAACTGCAGACTATTAGTCATATCAACGCGATATAAAAAAAACTTTTATAAAAATGTTTTTTAAGTCTTATAAACCATTACAATTTTGTAATGTTTTTTTTATCAAGAATAAAACAATAAATATTTCATTATAATAAATGCCCATATGAATTCTAATAAATAGCAGTAGCTGTAGTTACACTCTGAGCTTGACACTAGATGTCGCTCTTTAATAATGTATGCAGAGTAAAGTCACTCCACCAGTGCAGTGCTACATTTTTAACATGAATTCTTAACCAAATATTTTGATGCATTTTTTTAACTGTATGTCATGCCTAATGCATGCTGCATGACCACCTAACTGCCCAACATACATACTATCGATACATAATTGTGTACTGCAGATGTAAATCTTAATTAGGCTTTGTGTTCAATATTTTTTATAATGTCTTTAAGGTTAAACGTGCTTAAGTATAAACTGAAATCAGTATTCCTTACAGAATAATGAAAGATATGCTTTTAGAAAGCGACTAAGACTGCAGATCTTTATGATTGCATTCATTAAATGACACACCCGTCGCAAGGCCCTGTGCAAAGCCCTCAGCAATTTTGTGTGTGTGTGTGTGGTAGGGATGGGCATCTTGGGAAATTTCTCCGGGGGGGGGTCATGGCCGTAATGGATATAATGAAAAAAATCTGAAGATTGTTATGAAAATGAATGTTAAAAATAAAAATATGACATGAAAACCGGTCTATGAAAACATGAACACATGATTAAGACATGTTAGATTATGATTATGATGAAGCAATGTTATTAATAAAGAAGCATCTAAAAAGGAATAGCTGCCTGAAGTGAAGAGTGACTTTATGCCAATAAACTGAAGCTCATTCTATGACGCATCCTATGATAAATCAGATAACTTGGATACATAGCAGACGTAACATTACAATTACGTGATGTGTTTTCATGACAGCGCACTGAAAGATGGGCAAGGACAGAATTTACTATAGATTTCTATAAAGTTCTCATTATAAATGTATGGCAGCTTTGTGCTATATTTTCATCTACGTTATTAAGTGTAATAGTTGTAATTAAGTTTTATTTTTAAGTTATTAAGTTAAGTTTTAAGCTATAAGTCTTAAGTTTGTTAAGTTTTATTATCCATAAATTGCCTGTGCGTTTTCGAAGCCATATGAATTGAATTATGCCCACAAATATGACGGAAAAAAAAAGCACGGCTGCATTATTATAACATCAGTAATAATAATAATTTTTAAAAAAAACATCTAAAAGCAATATAGACTACATTAGTGTCACTATTGTCTTCGACAGTCTGTCCTTCAGTGAAGAAGCAGTCTTTTCATATAGAGCATCTATTCTTGCCGTGACTGTTTTGCGTGACGGAATGTCATACTCGGGCTCAATGTAATGCATGAAATCTTTAAATCCTTCTCCGTCGACGAAACTAATGGGCAGCAAATCTTTCACCACTATTTCAGCGATTAGCTGTGTCATCTTCTCGGTTCTGCCTGCGTTGCATTTTGGTCTAACGGCAAATGATGCAATGCTCGTCTGAGTTGTCGCTCTGTTATCGGCAGACATTTTATTTACAAATGTTAGATGATAGCGCATTGTACTTGTTGTAGATTTGTGTGACAGCATGGCGCTGCACAGCTTGCACTGAACTGTATTTTCATCAGTCTTCTCAAAGTGAATCCAGACATCACTCCGTGACTTTGAGGCCATGATTCTCTCTCTTCTTTTGATGCATCTTGTGGCAAACTAAACAATCAGAGCTCAGGGCGCCACCCAAAGTGCTGCTATAACCAATCAGGGAAAAGAAAAGAAAAAAAAATTTGATAATCGTTTACATGATCGATCATCGCTGTTACGGTCGAGTACTCGATCACTGTTGCACATCCCTAGTGTGTGTGTGTGGGGGGGGGGGGGCTATAATAACGAACGCAACTTAAACACGCATCTGAGCGATTGTGATGCCGTGCTCACTGACATGCTTGCGCACGAATCACAGACACGCACATGCTCATAAGAATTGTAAGATCTACTGCATAATAATAATAATAATAATAAAGCAATTAAATAAGTAAATAAGAATGCTAAAATAAATTCTAGGTTTGTAGTTATATATATATATGAAGAGTTAATATATTATAGTTATATATTGAGAGTGCCATCTAAAATGTTCTTCTAAAATGGTTATTTTCTCAGGCTCCTATGTTTATGTTCAGTTATTTTACTTTAATGGGAAAGAAAATAAATTATCCATTGCCATTAAAGTGAAATTACTGAACCTACACATAGGAGCCTGATAAAAATGCTCATTTTAGAAGAAAATTTCAAACGGCACTTAGAGGCTTTTGCATCTGAACTCTTCATATGAAGTAGTATTCAATTTACACTATTTGAAAATAATATTTTATTTTAAAATGTGCACATTCACTCTTATTCGTATGTCTAATAGTCGAAAACGCAAACGTCTCTTGCCATGTTCATTTATGATTTACATGAATCATGATCGCATATTTTCAATTCAAAACGGCAAAATTTCATAAAAAGATACGTAGTTTGCTTCACTAGATAGTCTATTACTGTCAGTCGCTGAACATTTCTATCATAAAACAGTTTTCTAATACAGTACTACTTATACATCTTTCCACAAACTCTTGTTGTGACAGTGACAGTAAGACCCGCCATCTTTGATTTGATTGGCCATCTCGATCATTTTGACATTGGCGAGCGCTGGACCACTGAGGCAGACCAGCCTAAAAGTTTAACTTTTAAAACTTTTTGTCATCCTAACAACAAACAGCTTTACTCATTCTTATACACACAGTCTTAAACTGTCTATCAGCTATGACTATTTTAGTCATAGGACAAAATGGGTGGAAAAACAGTAATAAAAATTAGACAAAAACCATATAAAATGCAGGCCAGGAGCGAGGCCCTGTGCGGTCGCACACTTGGCACAGCCCATGCGACGGTACTGGACACAGACATCGCTATTAAACCACCATAAGGCACATGTGTTGCTGTGTTAATGCAATATTAATTACTCAAAATAAAAGCATCAAAACAAAAGCTTTCCGTCCCTGGGTGGGCTCGAACCACCAACCTTTCGGTTAACAGCCGAACGCGCTAACCGATTGCGCCACAGAGACTTGTGTCTCCAGCTGGAATGATTCCTCAATAAGTACCATCATTTTATCCACCAGGAAACTGACTTCTGAAATTGTGAATTACATACCTTGACTCCATGCATACCACATCTTCTAGCAGGAGTCTGGCTTGCCAATTTAGGTAGTTCACAAATGGCTATGGTTATTACCTATAAACAAACATAGTGAACAAGTTTTAATTTTCCATTTAAAAAAAACATGGCTCATCATATCCACAGCGAGTACTGGTTGTATGTACTTTCCAAGCACACCATCTTAAGAAGATTTCTTGCCCAACGTTGGAAAGTTCGATTAATTTCACAGAACCCAAATGTTAATTTCAGCAGTTCATTCATCATTGCAGAGTTGTTAATGTCACGTCTCCGCGTGGCATGTTACCTGTACTGTTCAGATAAGTAGTGCTAAAAAGTAGTTATTAACGTATATATAATATCTATAACGCTAATAAAAAATAACTTTACTTTTTAGCACTACTTATCTGAACAGTACAGGTAACATGCCACGCGGAGACGTGACATTAACAACTCTGCAATGATGAATGAACTGCTGAAATTATCATTTGGGTTAGCATTATCTGAACAGTAACGACAGGATTTGCAATGTATAACGACTGATTTAAAGTTAATGTAAACGTCTTTCAGTTTAATAAGTGATTAAAATAATCACATCTTGTTTTTATAATTTTGTTTGAGCTGATAAAGACAAGAATAAGCCACAGTTTTATGTCTTGTTATATTGATGATCTTACTATGCAGCACAAATAATTTTAGTAATATTTGTCAAAACAACTCTTACACTCTCGATAACGATAACCGAAACAAAGCCGTTGGCAGCGGCTCTTGCCTCAACCAGTGGGTCAGTGCGGAGGCTAAATGTGGTTTGTTTAAAAAAACCTGTTGGGAAACGGTCATTATTTTGCAATTCCCTTTAGCCATTACCATTTCTGGCAAACATTATCATTGTGGCAAACAAATTACAAAATGCTGCTCTAAAAGTTTGAGCAAACTTTTTTTTAACACTGCTTTATAAATAAACGATAACCGCACACAGAGAATGTATTCCTGTATTTTGTTTCATGCTGTCTACACTTATCAAAACCGCTTCCAAACCTCATTGAAAGTACATCCTCGGGACACGCAGAACGTTTTCACGGCACCATAAAGTTACTGGTTTATTTCCGCAGATGTTATTGTCCTTGCTGGGCCGCAGTTACAAAATTGTAACGTTACTGTCCTTGCTAGGCCGCCATTACAGTCGAATATTAATAGTCTACATTAATAACAACGTTCACTGATATGCTCTATTACGACTTGTTACACGGTATACTGGGCTATTTTAGTCATACAACCATTAGGCCCAACGTTAATTGTGAAGCAGGAAGGTTATCTCTCACACGTTACGTTAGTTCTCCTCACACAACTCCGCAGCAACATCAAGAAAGTGTAAGAATCGATTGGGTTTTGCCCCCACATAGTTATGATACAAGAATCTTCTTACCTCATTAATTACCTCCTGCTTTGTAGAGGTCGCAAATGTAAATGTTCATTTTTGTCACTAGCTGCTCATCTACAGCGTTCTAATGTAACGGTTGCGAGCAGGCGTCGTCTGATTGGCCGCCTCTACCTGAAAAACGTGATGCCATTGGCTACAAAATTAACTCATTAAACACCCCTTTAAAAAAATTATTTATAAAGCAAAAATATGCACAATCATATCCCACCCACTCCCGTTCGGCTGTTTATAATATGATTTTAAACTTTTCTGCAAACAACATAAAAATATATTATGACAATATATTTTGCATCCCCTGAAATATTCTATTATTTTATGTTTGAAATGGGTAATGCTTCTTCTTTTTAATTGTTCATATTTTGTGTTAACTTTTTATCAATAAAAACAAAGCAAACCGAAAAAACATTGTTTTTATAAATAACATTATTTATTGTCATTTGATGCAAGAATGCATTATACTTGGCTTTTGATCATTTTCTACAGCAGTTATAAATCCACACTGAAAACATGTTTTACAACAAAAAGCAGTATATTTTTATTTAAAAAAAATGTTAAGTACATTCAGTAAGCAGTCTTATGACTTTGCACAACTTTCAAGTTTGTCGATTTAAACATTGACAAATTACAACATTGAACATTTAAGATAGTATACTACCCATACAGAAAACATATTTCAAGGTTTAAAGTTAAAGGATTCGAGAATAAAAATGTCCTAATAATTTACTCACTCCTGTGTCATCCAAGATGTTCATGTCTTTCTTTCTTCAGTTGAAAAAAATTATGGTTTTTGAGGAAAACATTCCAGGATTTTTCTCCATATAATGGACTTCAATGGGAACCAACGGGATGAAGGTCCAAATTGCAGTTTCAGTGCAGCTTCAAAGGGCTCTACACGATCCCAGCCGAGGAATAGGGGTCTTATCTAGAGAAATGGTCGGTCATTTTCTTGTAAAAATAAAATAAATGTATATATGTTTTAACCACAAATGCTCGTCTTGCACTAGCTTGACTTCACACATTACGTAATCATGTTGGAAAGGTCACGCGTCACACGTAGGTGGAAGTACCGACCCAGCGTTTACAAAGCGGATGTGCAAAGAAAGAAAAATTATGTTGGACAATTTTGAAAATGAGATGGAGTTTTTTGCCCTACCCTACCTTTTTGAACTGGAGTACACAGACTAAGAGCTAACGTGCGTGACCTTTCCAACCTGACTACGTAATGTGTGAAGCCGAGCTAGTGCAAGATGTGGTTAAAACATGTTTTTTGTTTTTTAGAAAATGACAGATCGTTTCTCTAGATAAGACCCCTATTCCTCGGCTGGGATCGTGTAGACCCCTTTGAAGCTGCACTGAAACTGCAATTTGGACCTTCATCCCGTTGGTTCCCATTGAACTCAATTATATGGAGAAAAATCCTGGAATGTTTTGCTCTAAATATAATTTCTTTCCGATTGAAGAAAGAAAGGCATTAACATCTTGGATGACATGGGGGTGAGTAAATTATCAGGAAATTTTTAGTCTGGAAGTGAACTAATCCTTTAAACAACAAGGAAAGACCCAAAACAACTTCTGGGCACTTTACAGTTTTTATCATTTTCATACATATGCACATGTTCTGCTTTTGTAATTCCCAACTTTCAGTTATTTTCTAGTTAAACATCTTGCTCAGCCTTTGACCGAGTTTACTGTCTAAGTCCTTTAATCTAGAGTTCACTTGTTTCAGAGCAGTGCGAGCTGATGCAGAATCAGGCTGGAGTTCCAGAATCTTTCCAAAGGCCATGCGAGATTCCTCCAGTTCACCCAGTTGAAGGCAAGCTTGCCCAAGCCGGTACCAGGCTTTAGTGCTCTTTGGGTTCAGCTCAGTGGCCTTGATACTGCTGTCTCTGGACTTACCAAGCTGGCCTAACTTAAGTTGGCATAAAGAAAGATTGCAGTGAAGTTCTGCTTTTACGGTTTTGTACTCCTCCTCAGTTGGAATGGACACATCAGCACCTGCCTGCTCATTTTCTTTATCAAAGCATGGCGTCAAAGCTGCATCATCATCATCATCTTCATCCACACCTTCTTTAGACATCTCGTCTACTGGCTTTCTTCTTGTCTTGCCATTTAAAGTTATTGCCAGCTTCACCGCTCTACAGTAGCAGTCTGCCGCACCCCAGATATCGCCCTTCCCAAACCGCTGACCACCCCTTTGCTTGTGAGACAGCACCCAAGCCCATTTCTCTCCAGGTGTCATCTGCCAAGACTCCTGCCCTGGGGTTAAAGAGTGAAGCTGAAGTGTAAAGCAGTCAGACTGCTGAGACGATCCCTGTCCTGTTGTATTTTCAGTCTGGGTACCATTAGCATCACTGCCCGCTGCTTTGGAGTTCATTGCATTCCAGGCACTTATTGTAAACTGAAAAAAAAAAAGTTTATAGATGAGATGTAATATCACATTTTCCCATGATATACATACAGTGCTGGTAAATTAGTAACAAATTGTAGTTATTTACTGAACACAAATTACATGATGAAACTAGGCATTGGCCGGTATGTGATTTTGATGGTATGATAACCTTAAGCAAAATATCATGGTATCGTTGTTACAGCTCTAAAATGTGTTATTTTTAAATGACTGGGTTAAAAAAAAATAAAACAAACCGCTAACCATGATATATTTTGTTTTTGAGCAACATACAGAATATTTGGAACAGTAGTATTTGTTTAGTTTTTCTTTGATTTGTTTCCTAAAAAGAAGAAAAATAAAGACTGGCATCTTTATTTAACCTAAATCTGTAATTACAGTTATTTAATTTTAGTTATATAATTCATATACATATCATTTATATAATTTCATATACATAATTTGATTTAATAATAACCCAATTTGATGAAAAAAACCAATGTTCTGACTTGCTTTGTGAAATTATACTACATGCCTGAACGAAACAAACAGCAGAAGCTCTGAATGAGACGCAGATTCACTCTCTGACAGCAGGAGGCGCTTCTGGAACACCAGATACAGCGTTTCCTTGGTTACCGCTGTAAACAAAGCAGTGCTGCTCTGAAACACTGCTTTAATATGAACTATACAGAGACGAGATGAAAAGAAAACACCACGTAAACTTTTCTGAAGACTCAGTTCCCCTCAGAAACACATTCATATTAACCCCAAATCAATATTTAGGATTTTCTTCCAAGTTTGTATATAAACCCCCAAATCAATATTTAGGATTTTCTTCCAAAAGTTTGTGTATAAACCCCCAAATCAATATTTAGGATTTTTTCTTCCAATACTTCGTGCATCATGAACAGGGAGTGCTCTGCCTGCTACAGTATTTTTCTCTTTGTGTCCGTCTTCAGCATCTCTGGCCTCTGTTAACGGGCGTTTACAGACTTCATATTTTCACATAAATGACATTTTGGAAAATGATTGCATTGCAACGCAGTTTGTGCAAGTCCAGAAAAGAGACGAGTTGCCGTAATTTGGTTAGTAATTTAATATGTTACATTTAACCAATATAATCTGACTACTTTTTGATTACTTTTACAATTTTTGACCTAACACGTTTATTACATTGATTGATTTCCTACGATAATCTTGAACCATATACACTAAACAAAATTATAAACGCAACACTTTTGTTTTTGCCCCCATTTTTCATGAGCTGAACTCAAAGATCTAAGACTTTTTCTATGTACACAAAAGGCCTATTTCTCTCAAATATTGTTCACAAATCTGTCTAAATCAGTGTTAGTGAGCACTTCTCCTTTGCCGAGATGATCCATCCACCTCACATGGTATATCAAGATGCTGATTAGACAGCATGATTATTGCACAGGTGTGCCTTAGGCTGGCCACAATAAAAGGCCACTCTAAAATGTGCAGTTTTTCTGTATTGGGGGGTCCTCACACAGTGCAACACATCTCCTTCGCATAGAGTTGATCAGGTTGTTGATTGTGGCCTGTGGAATGGTGGTCCACTCCTCTTCAATGGCTGTGCGAAGTTGTTGGATATTGGCAGGAACTGGAACACGCTGTCGTATACG
>NW_015506003.1:127514-199605 GCF_001515645.1 Sinocyclocheilus grahami
GTTTCTGGATATTGGCAGGAACTGGAACATGCTGTCGTATACGCCGATCCAGAGCATCCCAAACATGCTAAATGGGTGACATGTCCGGTGAGTATGCTGGCTATGCAAGAACTGGGATGTTTTCAGCTTCCAGGAATTGTGAACAGATCCTTGCAACATGGGGCCGTGCATTATCATGCTGCAACATGAGGTGATGGTCGTGGATGAATGATACAACAATGGGCCTCAGGATCGTGTCACGGGAGCTCTGTGCATTCAAAATACCATCAATAAAATGCACCTGTGTTCGTTGTCTTAGATCTTTTGAGTTCAGCTCATGAAAAATGGGGGCAAAAACAAAAGTGTTGCATTTATAATTTTGTTCAGTGTAGATATAAAAATACAAAAAGAAAAAAAAAATGTATTCCATTCTTTGTTATCAACTAAATTAAGTGCATTAAACATTATATTATGTCATGGTTTCCCAAACTGGGGTTTGTGAAGGAGTGAAGCTAATAATTAATTAAATCTTTAAAATGTTAAATTGAAAGAAAGAAATAATTTAAAAATAAAAACATGAACATTTTATTTGTTTATGCTGTGAAGTCGTCTGACTACTGTGTGTGTGTGCAATTCCACAAAACTGGAAAACATCCTGAATATATATAAGCAATAGGCTTATTTAGTAAAGAAAATACAAGTAAAAAATGAAAAATATAACCAGATATAATCAGTTACTACCCAGTACTGTATGCATAGTCAATATATGTCAGCTTTACTGTAAGTTACATTACCATATACGGTAAAAAGTATATAATATTTTATTGTACATTTATTATATATATATATATATATAATTATTATTTTTAGAAAATAATATAATAATTTAAGGTGAAAATACATATTTGATTTAAAGGGGTCATATGATGCTGCTAAAAAGAACATTATTTTGTGTATTTGGTGTAATGAAATGTGTTTATGCAGTTTAAGGTTAAAAAAACACATTATTTTCCACATACTGTACATTATTGTTTCTCCTCTATTCCCCGCCTTTCTGAAACGCTCATTGGTCTGAAAAGCGAGGTGTGCTCTGATTGGCCAGCTATTCAGTGCGTTGTGATTGGCCGAATACCTCAAGCGTGTGATGGAAATGTTACGCCCCTACCATACTGTGAGAACTTGTATCGAGAACGGCGCGGCCGGCGGATTCGACAAAGGAGTATCCGGCGGGCTTGCGGCAACCACATGTGACGACCCGGGCTGGACTCCGCTTCGTCCACGATGAAAGCTGATCCGGTGATCCACAGCGCAAAGTTGATGTATTTTCCGGATCAGCTCTAGGCACGACGAAGCGGATATCGTCCTCTTTTGGAAGACCAAACAAAGTAGTTTCGCTTTCACAATGAAACACACAGCGCCTTCACGACATGGCGGCAGCAGCAACAATACTACAGCGAGAATAAAAGTTACGCCTTCTTTCTTTGCGTGAACATTTGGGCGGTGTTATGCAAATCTTCCCAGATAGTGACGAAGATATGTGGGGGGCGTGTTAGAACGAGCCGTTTTAGGTAGGTGTGGCTGACTCTTAACTTTTATAAAGAATATCTCTTTGGATTTGAGACTTTAGTCTTTGCAACGTTACAGATCTTCTTTAAGCACCAAGAGCTTGTAACACTCCAAAGAGAAAGGACAAATTTAAATCGCATCATATGACCCCTTTAACAATACATGCACTTTTACAGTAAAATACTGTTAAAATGATGTTTTTGCATGTCAAAGGTCTTCAGTCAGCGGTGTCTAAACCTGCTCCTGGACGGCCAATGTCCTGGAGAGTTTAGCTCCATCTTGCCCCTGTTGTGCCTAATTCTGACCCCAGCCAGATTATTACCCCCCTAGTATTGGTAGGTTTTTAGGGTTAGGTGTGGGGGAGGGGTTAGGATTTGAAGTGGGGTTAGGATTAGGCAATCAGATAGCGATTTCAACGAGAGGGGTAATAATTTGGCAGGGGGTCGAAAATGGGCCTGGAAGTTTCTAATGAGGCAGGACTGTGGGAACCCTGACAGTTGTTGACTAGCTGTTTGAGGTGGGATTCAGCTAAACTCTGCAGGACAGTGGCCCTCCAGGAGCAGGACTGGACACCCCTGGTCCATTTTAGCTTTGCCCTTACCTCACACATCTCTCCAGCCCTCATCCCTTCCAGGCAGCCCTCTGTAATATCACACTGCCCTTCGCCCATGCGCAACAAGCACCACTCATCCAGTGGAACCTGCAGTGCCGAGTCCTGCGAGCGGGGGTATGAGGTAGCTTGCTCGCTAGAATCAACGCTGGCTGTTGAATCCTGCTTTTGAGAAGCAGTATGTTGTGTTTCTCCCTCCGTAACAGTACTTCGCCGCACCTTGACCTTACATAGTGAGCCCATCATCGGCGTGAAGTCCCCTCGTTGTCTTTCTCCAAGCCACCTTCGGCGCACCTCCCACAGACCACCGGGACACGCGGAGAGCCACGACGTCTCACGTGGAAGACCAGGCACTTGGACTGTTGTCATGACGATGCGTTTTAAAAGACCTAAACATAAACAACGAAAGCTATTGAATGCAGACTACATGGGTGGTGGCTATCAAGGGACCTGTTAGCTCCGTGAATCCGTCTTCTTTTTAAACCTAGCGCATCCATAGCTTCAGATTGCATGCGTTTTTA
Source organism: Sinocyclocheilus grahami (assembly GCF_001515645.1). Taxonomy (NCBI): domain Eukaryota; kingdom Metazoa; phylum Chordata; class Actinopteri; order Cypriniformes; family Cyprinidae; genus Sinocyclocheilus; species Sinocyclocheilus grahami. Next base: position 130,191 of record NW_015506003.1, read on the forward strand.
AAATAGAAAACATTTGTAATGACACCTCACAATTTATAATATCACACATTTGTGAACTCGTGTAAGTTACCTACTTCAGTGCTCGTCGTTGTCGCTGTCAGACCCTCTTCTTCCACAGCAAATACCTCACATTGAAGGTCTTCCATCGCCCTCTAAAGGTGCGGCATGTATATGGGCTTACATTTGTACTTTGTACTCTTTGTCCAAATGTCGCTCTTTGGTGCAATTCGAGCTGAAAAACTTTGCGTTAACATGTGCTTTAATGTGTGTTTTCAATATGGCCTGGTACAATCATGACCATAATTAACGACATGCCTACTCTCAATTCAAAATAGAGTAGCCTACAAAGAAAGATATAATACTTTATGCAAAGATAAATGTGCAAAAGCTTAAAATTATAAACCAGTGCTTTTGTGGACAAATTCTGCCGGAAAGAGTATAGACTACAGCTTTACCAATAAAAACTGGCAAACATTATCAACAGGCCTTTCTGACATAGGTTTTTCAACTTTAAAAGGAAAAGTTATCTACAGGGAGTTTTAATGGAAAAAGATTGCTACATTGAAAACCTAAAGACATAATGGTTAATTGTGATTTACCATATAAAATGAAAATATATTTAATTTATTTAATTAAATATAAATGATTAAATATAATAAATTTAATTCCTCTATAAAATAAAACAATTATAATAATTTAGGGTGAAAATATACACATTTATAAAAATATATATATTTAACAATAAAATACATGTCCTATATTGTTAAAAATATGGTTAAAAATATTTGTTGCAAGTAATATTCTATGGTGAAAAAAGTAAATGGTCACTCTCAGAAGTCCCTTTGTGACACATTACATTTTGGTTAAATTTATGTTCCTTCTTACTTTTGCACAGTTATGTACTCTGATGGTGTTTTGTGTTGGTGTGAGTGTTGTACTCCGTCTACGTTTATACGACATTGCTCATGTTCTTTCTGATGAAATATGATTCATCCTATAAGTTCTTCTGTTCTACTGTCTTGAGTACTAAGTTGCTTATGAGTATATTTTAAGATGCAAAGTGATTTTTGGTACTGCAAGTAGATTAGTGTGTTAATATTATATTAGGTAATAAAATGCATGGTTCGGGTAAAATATGGAACAGTAAAATATACAGGTGCCAAAACACCTGCGTGTAATGCCTGAAACATGACTGTTTATATTTCAAATACAGTCAAATTATTATATATTACAGTGTAAACTTGTTGTATGTAGTCTGTAGTAGCATTAAAATGGAAAAAAAAAACAAATAAAACGAATATACTTTTCAGGACAAATTTTGCTTGAAAGTGCAATATGAGTGATGTGTCATTAAAAAGGAAATTAAAATATATAATCTTTTTTTATGTTCGACTAGGTCCATGAGTTTATTCTGTTCACAAAAATAACTGTGGTGGTATCAGATGGTAATACCATGTAATTTGATACAGCATTCTACATGCCATGGTACTGAATGATTACCATGCGTGGTATTTACATGGAAATCCAAGCAAGGTACTTCAAAGAACAACATACTTTTTTGTTAGTGTTTGGACTGGGCTGGGCAATGAGTCAGTCGTTCGTGGTAGAAGAATGGCCTTTGTGGCCGGAGGGGGCGTGCTTGATGTCGGCTCTGAGCTGTTTCCTGGGTGCATGCAGCGTCACAGACGGGCCGTCCAGTGCTGTGTGGCAGAGCAGAGCGCGTGAGAGAGAGAGGCAGGGCTGGGGCAGAGTTTAGAGCACGCTCAGTTGACAGGCGTCTACTCGATTCCGACAACAACACAAGCGAAGACACGGAGCTGTCGCGAGATACGCGCCTTTAACTGGATTAAGCCGAGAAAAGCCGTTCTGGACGGACCGAGCTCAAGGCGGATGAGTGCAGCCCGCGGGAGGGCAAGTGTGTTTCTGCGGCGGGGTCCAGTCAGCGAAAGATGAACAAAAACCACAGAGTGCCGAGCAACCGAACTCTGAACGCCGTGGAGGTGAAGAGCAAGGTGCGTAGCCAGCGGGCCAATTACTTTAATTAGTGTTCAATGACAGAACAGACTAGTCTTCGTGTTGGGAATAGACTTAAGTAAGACGCACTCAACACCTTACCCAACCTTTTAACGTTAAGTTCAGTCGACCGTTGCTTTTAGTCCTGAGGACACAATGTGTCCGTGCTGTTAGGGAGAGATTGTGTGTTTTGACAGGTGCTCTCCTATCTCATGTTGTCAGGTGTTTATTATATTGTAAAAATAATGTCTAAAAGTTTGTATTTGAGTTCTGATATAAACGTTACAAAAGCATGTATGGCAGGCCGTTTAAAAGTTATTCTTTTAACTAAACTATTTGTTTGATGTTACTATTACTTATTATTATTTTCTAATTACTAATTATTAATTCAATAGAGACTAGTTTCAGGTTAATTCAAACTAATACTTATTCATTACATACTAGCACTTATTCCTTTGCTACTATTCACTACCCTAATTAACAATTACTTATTACAGGGTTGCTGATAACAAATGACTGTTTTTCCATCGAAATCTATTGGGATATGTGGTTCAGATGTCAAGTGTTCATGTCTGTTAGATTAGTCTAGCACATTAGCATGTAGTAGTTCTTGCTGGTCCATTTAACAGTTTTACTAGCAGTTTATTGGGTACTGGCACTTTTACTAACTTATTACTAACTATGCCAGTATGAGACTGAGACACTAGTATGTATCCCAGTTGTTATTAGTAACATTTCTTATCTCAGTGGCTATAATTACGTATGTGTTGTCATATTTAATAACTAGTGTGGTTATTTTGTAGTTCAGTTTCAAATCATATTAGTAAGATGCTAGTAGTACCACTTGGAAATCACACTAGTGTTTAATAAACAGGTACTTGTGCCTGTTCAAATTGTACTAGAAAAACAGGAATGGATACTACTTTGAGTAGTTACAAGTAACAAAAGAAAATGTCTTAATAAATAATGCATAGTTACTAGTTAAACTGGAATAGGTGCTAGTTGGAAGTGAATAACTGAAATCAGAACCACAGATCCCTATAGAATTCAATGGAAAAACTTGCAATTTGTTCACCAGTGACAAGAGAATAGGGACTATTAGCAAAGGAGAACATACATTTGACTAATTTATTGGATATTAGTTACTATTGGAATAAGTGCAATTATTTTTATTACACTTATTATTTTTTAAGTGCTAGTATCACTAATAGATGCTAGTTTGTATTAAGGAGTAAGTGTTCAAATGGATTGCCATTGCAATGTATCAGTGACAATTCAATGAAAGCTGTTTTTCCCTCTAAACTTATTTTCCCTCTGTCATTTTGTAAATAAACTAATGCTCACTCCGCTTGGATTCCACACTTCACATCCACATGACAAGATCATGTTTGAGGAAATTAAATATTGACTGTTCTCAAAAAATGAGTTAAATCACATACCAAGCTGCACATGTGATAAATAAAATAACTATTACTCAACCAGTCTCACACAGTGAGCCTTATCTCTACTGTGACGTGAGACATGAGAGCAGTTTTACATGCATTATACGCACCTGAACATCTATACAGAAGATATTTATAACTTAATACTGCTGTAGTCTGATTTAGAAATCAAGTATTGGTTTTGTCTCAAACCTAAAAACCTGTTTACCTAGACAGTGTTCTGAACATGCATATGATGCCCAAAATTTGTCTAGGTAGACGGTTCAATGTCAAACATGGCTTTTTCTAGTTTATGTACATGTTATTGTAGGTATAGGGACAGTTATTCAGAAACAGAGCAATTTATATATGGTTTACTATGTTTATTTGCATTTTTCTTGTGTTTATCATTATGGATGAGGATGACACTATAAACAAGAACCTGGTCATAACTCACTCCACCAACTCAAAGATTTACAGGTCTGTTTTATAATAGACAAGCCATAGCTAGTGATGACGCTACAGCTGACTAAGTCTCAATCCTCCCTTCACATTATGTTTTTTTATTACCAAACCACTTCTTAACTTATTACAAATCATGAAAGAATTTAGGCTATTTTGACCAGTTAGTAAGCATTTAATTTTTGTATCAGATTTTTTGCCCATGATTTTCCTTGTTTATATATAGTATTTATTTATTTTTTGATTGCTACTGATACTGCTAGTCTATATTTAGTTACTCTATACTAAAATATAGTGCCTACTTCCCCTTAAAGGGATAGTTCATCCAAAATGAAAATGTTGTTATTATTATTGCTACAAAAAGGGAAATGTTTTTAAATGATGTACTGGTTGTTTTTTTCCTATATGCACAATGTACTGGCTCCATATTATCATTGGATATTAAAACATTTGCCAATTTTAAAATTTGTGGACATGGTTTCTGTCTATTTTAAGGAAAGTCTCTTGAAGAGTGCTTTTTTTATTAAGAGCGCATGTTGGTAGAGATGCAGCGATCTTAATACATCTCTACATGTTGGAGTGCGTTTTGCATGTGTTAGCAGATTTCAGTGTGATTTCCTTTTCTTTTTGTTTAAACAAACTAGTATAGGTTTGTAATACCAGGTATTTATCAGTTGTCAGCTATAACCTGAAAATAATTGTCGGTTTATCGGTTTCATCCACAATTTTAGTATCAGTGCATTCCTACTTTTTTTCCATGCACAATGACAGGAAAGAAGTCCATGCGATTTATGTAAAGTTGCCAGTTTCATTATTATTTTTTAAATTATTTATACTATTATAGTAAGTAAGTTTTAGTAATTTTGTTGTGTAAACTTTTGTCCTGCAAAGTTTTTAAGTTGAAGATTTTCATCTAATAGGCTATTTGTATTTTATTTCAGCTTTATTTCAATTAACGAAACCGATTTGTTATAGTTTTAGGTGTGTTCGTCTTGTTTTGCTGTGTGCTGATGACTGTTCCATGTTGTTAGTTTGGAGCAGAATTCAGGCGGTTCTCTTTGGAACGGTCCAAGCCGGGACGCTTTGATGAGTTCTATGGCTTGCTGCAGCATGTGCACCGGATCCCGAACGTCGATCTGCTTGTGGGTTACGCCGATATCCACGGGGACCTACTGCCAATCAACAACAATGACAACTACCATAAAGCAATTTCCATGGCAGCGCCCCTGCTGCGTCTCTTCTTGCAGCGCAAAGGTGAGGATCGTGTTTTTGAAGTGGGTCATTGGTCAAATTCAACTCCATATGGTATGCACACAACCATGCTCTGACACAGGTTCCTTTAGATCCCTTATGGTCATAACACTCACAGTTGTAGTTCATTTGTCCATCTGTATGGTGAGAATTTATATGTAGTTGAATTATATGCACAAATGTGTTTCGACTGATAACATATGTGGAGGCGACAGCTGTACTTCTGGAAGCTGTCAGACCAGAAGTGGTGCTTTTGTTTATATATCTGTCATCAGATTATAATGTGACGGGTAATGTTATGTAGTCCTAGGGGAAGTGAGTTGTGTTCAGTAACCTGGTTGCTAGTTAGCTGGGTAAAGTCTAATTTCAGCTAAGTTTTCTTCATGTAATCCTTACTAACAGCTTTTTAATGTTCCAGTTTGCAGTGAAACAAATGATTGCTTATTTTATTGATATTGTATATTACAGTTTAATTACAGCTATGCGATTATGATATTTAAGACATTTCACCTATTTTATTTCATAATCTCCCTTGATGCATTTTTCTTTAACTAATATGGTCAAGTGTTTCTTAATTTGGGTTAAAAGTCTTCAGACTTTGAGACGTTGAACCCTCGAATGAGCTCACTTGAAAGGAACAATATAAAGTAAAAAGTCTCAACTGGTGACACAGTTCACAGTTGTTGTGTGCTTTTGGTGTATCATGGCCCCAGGATGTGGGGTGCCCCACTCTAAGCTGTGTCTGTGTGCCATATGACCTGTAGATGGTAAGCCACTTTGTCGGGCGGAGATTAGAGGGGTCACTGTGTAACACTGTGTGGCCTGCGTTTCAATTACACGGCGACGCTAGCTCCATGCTGTGACCTGTTGCTATGGTAGAATATGTGACACAGAAGCACATAAGGACTCCACATGGGGAGGAACCCTATATCTTATACACAAATGTTTTAAGGTCTTTGAATGCATGCGTGTGGAGGTAAGGGCTATGCAGACGTTATTCCACATGCTAGATCTGATTTGAGTACAACAGATACATATTGGATAAATGGCAAGCGGAATAGGAAGAATGCCAAAATAACAAACTTTTTCAAATAAATTCTGTTGTAGGAACAAGATTTATGTATTATTTTAAATCCAGGCATGTACAAAGTTGGTGTCGTATTGGACATACTAGATTAACTCATGGACATATATTGATTGGTAAAGAAGCACCAAAATGTCAATATTGCAGGACTCACTTGACAGTGAAACATGTGCTTTTGGTCTGCCCAATATTTAATGTCATGAGACAAAGGTTATTATCAGGACAAACTCTTGTCTTGAGGAATTGTTTTATAATATGGACCCAGGAAATCTTTTACAGTTTCTTTCAAAAGTAAATTTAAAGAATCTTTTATAGAATTGTATGTGCAATACTTTGTTTTATAATTGTTTTTATTAATTAATTTATTTTTATTGTATATTTTATTGTGTACTACTATATTGTTTTTCTGATGTATAAACTTTGCCATGAAATAGTCTGTGAAGCTGATGTGGCAATAAACTTAGGCTACGTCCACACGAAGCCAGAGCTTTGCCTATCTGATCTTTTTTTTTTTTCCTCATCTCAAGAAATATCTGCATCCACACGAAACCAACACAAAATGATGTAGTATACATGCCAGAGCAGCATGTAGCGCTGTAATTCTGCCACAGAAATACACTAAAAACGGAGTAGAAGACTTGGACTATGCGCATAAACCTTGCGCGCGGTATAAAAACGAACATGGAACAATACATTTATTAATCTGTGTTAATGTTAGTTAATAAAAAGACAATCATTCAGTGTTTTTTCATGTTTTTGTTGCTGTTACGTGACGTATCGGTGTCTGACTAGGGGCGAGACGTGGGCTGAAATAGAAAAAATACGGATTCGCTGTCCACACGAAAAAGCAAAGGGCGGCGTTTTTAGATTTATTCACTCTGGGACCTGGTTTCACTCTCCCAAAACGCCGTATCCGTGTGGACGAAATGCCTATACGATACAAAATGTATGCGTATAATGCTAATCGCGTCTCCGTGTGGACGGGGCCTTAAATTAAACTGTAAACTGATCTGAGTAGCCTAATGCCCTAAATGCTACGTGCATTAATTTGCGTACTTGATTAGGCTGATTAAACTTCAGTTTGAAAACCTAGTGAGCTGTCTTGCTGTCAAAGGCAATGACATTTTGAGGCAATATCTCAACTGAAAAGAAGCCTATAAGTAGGTCCAGATGAAATCAGGCATTTTGTGGTGATTGTAAAGGGATAGTTCGCCCAAAAATGAAAATTCTGGGATCACTCAAAAGAAGATGTTTTGAAGAATGTTTGTAACCAAGCAGTTGTTGGACCCCATTGACTTCCATGGTAAGAAAAAAAAAAACTATGGAAGTCAACTGTTCATTACCCACATTGTTCAAAATATCTTCTTTTGTGTTCAGTAGAAGGAAGAAATTCATGAAGGTTTGTAACAACCTGGGTTGGGTGAGTAAATGATGACAAAATAAAAAAATTTGGGTGAACTATCCCTTTAAGGGAAATTTTGTTGAATGCTATAAACTAAATATGGTCAACAAAATAATGATTCTTATTGGCTCTCAATGTTGTTATCATTCATCATCTGGACAATCATTGTGAAAGTGACTACAATATTGTTCCTCTGTAGTGTGAACATCCCTATTCTCATAGAAATGATTTTTAAACTTCATAGTTATCAAATGTCATTCTTGGTGTGAACTGCCATAAGAGTATTACATTCGTATTGGGGGCTGGAAGGCCTAATCAAATTGGCAAAATATTAACTAAACAAACACATAAGAAGTAGGGAATGTCTTCTATCTTATAAATTCAACTGATTCCTTTAGAGTTTGATATTAACATGTTGCTAAGATAACAGTACAGTAGTCTCAATAATATGCATAAAAATTGCATAAACATTTAGGTAACAAATATTAGGTAAATAAATAGCGTATCATAAGTAGATTGTATTGGTACTTTTCCATTGTCATGGAATAATTTTTTTCACAATGCGTTGTTCATGATTGCCTTCACTGTGAAGGATAATTGCAATGTTGCCTTTGAATTTGGCATAGGCTAAACAGTGTGTTTTAGAAAGCAGTCTACCTTTTGGAACATCCTTTTTATTGGTAGCATTGTGATGCCTTAAAATGCTGTCTAAGTAGGCATCCCGCCAGGTCTCAGAACAGAGCTAGAGACTAAAGTATTTTCTTTCGAAGATTTCCACCAAGGATCACATGAGATCCAGAGTGTTTGATGCACTTTGATGGAAGCCAGCATGTGCACACACATAAAAAACATCTATGTGCGAGTCAGGATTTATGAAATCACATCAAGGTGTGCAGTACTAAGACCATCAAACTAACTGAAATCTTTTGTACAGAGTCTTACAGTCATTGAATGGCACACATTCAGTGATCTGGGTTAAGATAGCCTTCGCTGTGGTTGGAGTTCATGTGGGGGATGGGGGGGTCTGAAGCATTCTTGAGCGGTGCGCCTCGTCTGTGGATTGTGTTTGGAATTCTGGATTTTGTTCTGTTGTAGCCTGTTTTGCATATTCAAGTGGCTTGACTTGAGCTCAGCTTACTGGATCTTTAATGAGGATGTTTTGTAGGGTGTGAATGTACATCTAAACACTCCAAATAAGGGTTTATGTGTTTCAATAAGCATCCCGTCCCAATGCAGACATGCTTTTTCAGACAACAGTCAGGATGACCACAATACGCCAATCCCATGCTTGTTTACCTGCTGCCATGGCAGCGGTGAAGAGCTCAAGCCGTGTGGGGTTAATGATGAGGCATTCTTGAGTGGTGATTGTAGCATGATGGGATAGATACCACATATTCAGGATTGTTGGGGACCAAATATAATAATTTAAGAATGAACCACTGAAAATTTGAAAGCTGTATCTGAATATTGAGTGACGTCCCCCACCCTCACTGTCTATGGTGGTTGTGGAGCTGCCTGTCTGTTGTGGATATGTGTTTGCTGGCTTAAGGGGTGTTGGCACCTGTGTGTCTATTTGCATCATGTGATTTCCTGATCAGACATCCTGTTCAGCCACTGGCACTGCTGTGTCATAATATTGGGTCTGTGCTCTGTGCTCTACATTCACTCCTCCTTGTAAACAGATGAGTCCAGGAAATAACCTCTGTTCCCAAACCTAGTGCGATGCCTCCCTAGACAGCATTTTAAGGTGTCATAGGAACACTCCCGATGAGAAGAGTTCTTGGAAGTAAGAAAAAACATTACACTGGTCCTCTTAGATGCTCATTTTGCCCAATTAAATTAAATTAATAGACTGTTTTTTCCCAATATTTCTTTGTATGATGTATATGTTTCAGGTATTAATGTGATGGCATATTGGTCTGCTTGATTGGTATACATCTGCTTGAACTATACCTACCTAAAATGTACTGATAACCACCATAATAATACAGGCAGTAAGAATATAGACGTGCACATGATTATACACATCCAGGCCATCACCATCAGGGTAACTTGCATGACACTAAAATAATGCAATAAACATAGGCCTAAACTAAATAAAATTGAACACAAAACACCATAATGAACATTACTGATAACAATAATAAGAGGAAAAAAACAATTTAAAATATAATCAAATGTTGTATACAGGTACTTCTGGGAATGCCCTTTTATTGTTTTTCACTGTAAATTATTTGGCCATTTACAGTTATTACTGTGTATAAGGTAACTTGCAGTTAACCAATCAAAAGGTTTTACCATAGCATTTTTAGTCTTTTTTTCTGTAAACATAATTTTTTTTACAGTGCAGCTTAGCAGCCAGCGGCACAAAAATGGGGTATGCAACATATGCGTTGCATACGTGTCATAATCATATCCAAAAGCCATCCAACGGTGTGATCTTCTCCTACTTATCTGCTTTGGCAGGGGATGCCAAATTTTGTTTTGCATTCACCTTAAAAATTGGGTTGTTGCTCCCCTCTTAGCAACATGCTAACATTAAATGAGTTGAGTCTCCTATGCACTTCACACAAGGATTATTATTTGTGTGGCGCGTGGACTTGCTGCCTCTGTACAGCGTTCCAAATGTGTCACTTATGAGGTTCCATTTTGGTTAGGATGCTGCCTTAGAAGAAAGCTGCCTGTAAGCTGACAGCCTGCTAGCTTTTGAACAAAGTTTCAGTTAGCGTGCTTGACTTGCTAACTTTAATATCAAATCAAACTACAAAATCTTTTGAATGAGGTTGTAGTTGAGTAATTCCACTGAGATTAATTGACGAGTCAGCTGATAGTATTAGCATTAATCTGTCTTTTGTTCACTCTAATTAATCCTTCCACCTGTGTCTGTTTCTATTAATAGCCCCATGATTCATTTTATTGTGTCATTCATTACACATAATTTCCATTCCTTTCATAGTTTTCTCAGCGTATATGGAATCCTCCCTACCGGCCTCACCTGTCTGAGAGGTGTGGTTCAGGAAAGCAGCTGAAATAGTTTCTTGAGAGCACTGTGACTTATGTTTTAGGAATCTACCCACTCTTTTCTTGTCTCTTTTGCTTTTTCTCTCCCCTTTCTTTCCTGAAACTGCAAATTTGTTTACTTTTCCATTCATGTCATCAGCTGATTCAGGGCACAGGGGTGGGTTTGTGTTTTATTGACACCTATGACGTCTACAGCTTTTATTGCCGTTTCAGTTTTAGGAGGAGCCGCTTTAATAAGTGGGAGGAATTCCAGGGTCATGGAATGTCACGCCGATGCACAGAAGCACTGGAACACTGTTATGTCATCATGCCTGGGTAGAGAGGGTCAGTGGGGGGGAAGGGGCAGTTAGTTACTTGTGGGGGGGAAGGGGCAGTTAGCTGCAGGATTGTGGGGAGGCAACATACTGTGTGGAATGTGGTCAGACTCTGATCACCTCTGCTGATTAGATTAGACAGGACAGGAGTGCTGCACATGGGTGTGCGAGGAATGAAGCAGCCCGTGAACATATAGAAGTGTAGGCAGGGACCAGAACAGGGAAGATGTGATGGAAAAACTGCGGGAGGGAAAGGAGGTATTATTAGTGGGAAAACACTCTGCTATTACATTATTGTTGAAAAAAAACCCTGGTCACTGGTTAGTTCTTTTTCACAAACACGTCATTCACATACATACTGTTTGTTGTCAACCCATGTTCAAATTGAGTTGTTCTTGTGCTTTATGGTGATTTGTTGAAGAGGTGTCGATATCATCATATATCAAGTTTTTCTCACAATATTGTATTAATAGCCTACTTTACATCCTTGTATAAATATACACTACAAAAAGTTTGAGGTCAGTAATATTTTTGTAATGTTTTGAAAGAAGTCTCTTATGCTCACCAAGGATGCATTTATTTAATGAAAAAAAAGAAGAATAATATTGTGAAATATTATTACAATTTAAGGGCGTACTCACACTAGGCATGGTTGCTTTGTACTGTGCCCGGTTCAGATCGTGTAGTGAGAGTACAGCATAAAATTACTGTTTTGTATTTTAATATGTTTTAAAATGTCATTTTTTCCTGTGATGTCAAAGCTGGATTTTCAACAGCCATTACTCCAGTCTTCAGTGTAATATAATCCTTGAGAAATAATTCTAATGTGCTGATTTAGTGCTCAAAACATTTCTTCTTATTATGAATGTTGCAACAATGTTGTAGTTTGTTTGAAATAGATATCTTTTGTCACACATTAAATTGTCTTAATTGTCACTTTTGATCAATTTAATACATCCTCGCTGATTAAAAAAATATTAATTTAGTTTAAAAAAATCGTACTGCCCCCAAACTTTTGAACGTTAGTGTATGTTTATGTGTTCATTCATGTAACTTCTTTTAGTTAAATTATAGAAGTAGCAGGTTGTCTAAATAGCAGTAATACTCAGAAACCAGCTTTTTGAGTTAGTACGATGCCATACTAAGGATGTGCAAAACTACATTTATCAAAATCGACTAGTTAGTGGGCTGCCTCAATGACCTGTCAACTAATCAGTCTTAACTGGAAAGACTGTATAATTAGACTAGGTTTGGGTTTGACCCTGGTCAGAGGTGCTTCTAAGACACATGTTCCTGTGTTCAAAAATGACTGAAGTACAACCAAATGCAGCGTTTTAAGACACTCAGTTTTTTATTGCATCAGTTTTGAGTTTTGAATGCTGATAACTTTAGTATTTTATGATGCTTCTGTGTATGATTAACCTCAGAGCAGTAAAACACCTTCCAAACTGAACTCTGACCATGTGCCCTTTACCAGTGCACTTCACATTCCTCACAGAGTCAAAGGCAAGAGAAGGTGCAGGTTATCAGGAAGGTCCTCACTGTGGAAACTGAGTGATAGGGTGTCCCAGCTACGACTGAGTGCAGGAAGTCTCCGCTACATGATTCCATCTTCTATAACATGGAAAAAGTGTGAAAATGTTTGTAGACTGACCAGAATTTCTATATATTATATTTCTATTATTATATCCAAAAGTGAAAGTACCAGTTATTTAACTGTGGAACCTGCAGGGCTAGCCCACAGAAACAAGCCTAGCCCAACTGAAGTAGCACAGCAGTCACAGTCACTCCCTGAGAGACTGTGAAAGACAGAAAGAGAGAGATAAAGATGATGATACATTGAAGGAAGAGAGTGGGAGGGAGAAGAATGAGCAGTGTCAGCATGAATTAAACTGAAGGCAGCAGTACATGACATGAAGGAGTCATTCTACCCACACACGCTCTTATTAACATACACATTGCACATCCTTAAAATTGTTACAAATCTGTCCTTAACAATATCCTTCACAGAGCTCAAGCATTATAAAGGGGCTATGCAGCATTATAAGTACTAAATTAAATACAAGCGTTCAGTTGAGTTTTTGTTTTTTTTGTTTGTTTGTTTTTTGACAGCATAAATGTAAAATAAAATACCAAATTTCACAACTTTTTGGGTTATTCCATCTCAAATGGTCCCATTATTGTAAAAATGGGAAAATTAGGAAAATTAAAAATGGTCAAGCAACCTCCATTGAACCACTTGAAAAGAATTTATCCTTTTTCCATACCGTTTCTTTTTGAGAGACGTACCATAATTTGATTTTTGTGTTTTGCACTCAACAGTCAGTTTGTTTCTCTTTTACCTGCCCCTCAACAGCACATAAAACAAAATGATTTGTTTTTGGTCGCTGTACATATCAGTGAGATGTGCTCTTCCTGTCTAAGTGGGTGGTTCCTGGCCAAAATAAGTTAATCAAATTTGATAATGTTGATAGTCAACAGTCTGGCTCTCTGCATGTAACACTTAAAGATCTTAGCTCTAAGAGCTAGGCTAATGCCTGACACCAGTCCCCATCCTGAAATCACATATTTCCCTACAATATAGTAAGTGAAAAACAGTATGTGAAAAGAGTAGTATATTACAATAGTATATAACAGTAGGTAAATACCCAGATGATCTAGTACTTGCAGCAAGACTTGAAGTGCTCATCCAATGGATATTATACTGTCCCATGAGGCCCCAGGAGAGAATTTGTGAATGGCAGTAAATTGACGCCACTGGCGCTTGTAGATCACATGACTGTGACGACATGGCAAATGTAGTACATCAAGATTAAATTCATACTACACACATTCATACTATATAGAACTTCGCAAAGGTCGCAAAAGTACCTATTTAGAGAGTATGTGATTTATTTTGCTGTTTCACAGTTCACAGGAAATGCATCATGATGATGTGTTGGCAGCTCAAGGTTGTTTACACATAATAGCCAATTTGATTGACTTGCCATTTTTGCTTAAATTAGAAACTGCTGTAATGATTCCCATACACAGTGAGTTTCATACACAGTGCACCTTATTTTCGCACATTTTCTCCAAGTATTTTATTCTCAAGGGTTTTTCCCATGTTTTGTTGCTCTCAGACTTTTCGTTCTCCCTCCGTTATCAGAAGAGGTCTCACTTTATCTTAGCTGTGACACAGAAGTATGTACTCAGCGAGCCCAGAACAGCAGCACCTTATAAAGTTTCTGTATTGAAAAGTTTTTTTTACACGTCAACCCTCACTCTTTCATTCTCGTTCTCTCTCCCTGGCCTAATAAGTGCTCATTATAGCCCTCTCTCCACCCTCACTTTTCCACTCTTCTCTATCTTGCTGTGACTGGAACGGGATGGCACACACTCCCCATGTGGGAGACGTCCGGACTTAACCTTAAAGAAGCAGAAATGTTTCCACAGATGCTGTTGTGCCATCAGTGGCTTCTCGTCTGAATAATCTGCGTGCTCGATTCTTTGCAAGCAGCTTTGTGGAGCAAGACCGTAAACGGCAAGTAGTAGAGTGGCCACATGCAAAAAACCCTGAATGAAACATTCACAAAAGTGAAACATGAGCCATCACGGCCTTCATAAGGCCTGCTGAATATTGGATTAGATGAGTCTGTCACTCTCAGTTTGCGGTGAGCAGAGACACAGTGTGACATCTCTATTGTTTTCACACTCTTTGTGGGATGCTTCTGACCAACGCGCCTGCCCGCTAGGGTTGGGCCGATAGACGATGCCATCGTCCATCGCCGATGGCTGATAGACATCACGATATTGAGCCGGCATCGTGATGCCCTCCCCATACCCCTCGCAATCTGCCGTATCCCAATACCGTGTTCGGAAAGAAAATGACATGTATACGGAACCTCTAAAGGGAATAAATACAAGCTGTGAGGAATATATATTTCAATATTTTCCCTCGCAGTATATCATTGGGTAATTATACTAACGTTACATATATTTCGGGCATCAGGGAGCCGCTATTATATAACTGGCATTGAAACTGCTTTTGAATGCACGATCGCTTTTTAGTTTCACTTTCACTTTCGAGATTCACGATCGCACATACTCTGTTTATACTATGGAGTGGCAGTACTTACCACACATTTTACAAGATTAGATGTTTGTCAGTGGTGCTCAGGATCTGCAAATCATTCGCTATCATCCTCAGTCATCTCTCCTTACTCTGTTTATGTGGTAAGTGAAATTTTATGTACTGTAATGTAACAGGCAACCGTTACACCGTGTCTACACCAGACGCGACAGTTGTCGTGTCGCGGCGCACCGCACCGCATCAGCTTAAGTATGTCTACACTGGACGTGACAAAGCGATCATTGAAAATCATTTGAAATTTGTGTCAACACGTCATAAATAGAGCGCGGCAGCAGTTTACTGTGGGGGATTTGTCGTGTCGCACCGCGCCACATCCAGTGTAGACAGCATCGCTGATAATAAGTTCTATACACTGATCTATATATAATGAATCTCTATTATAGATCAGTGGTTCTATAGTATGTTGTTGTGCCGCGCCACTCGCGTCCGGTGTAGACATGGTGTTAGGAATGGTTATTTGTTTTCCGTGCCTTATAAGGATTCACTCTTTGGGCACACCCCCGCCCCCGCCGATTTGTCATCACCCATTGCGATGTTTCACTGTAGACATCGTCCGATGCCAATTTTGTAAACATCGCCCAACCCTACTGTCCGCCTCTGAACTGACCATGCATACTTAATTATGATTATGAATATTCAATAATCAAACAAGTTGTTGAAAGATATTATTTTCTTTATTTTTTGTGTGGAACATGTTTTTGTAATGACCCAAGGTGCAATTTATTTTTACACTTTGTTTTATACCTAGAGACACAATTTGTTTAAAATTATGATATCCTGACTCATATAATATCAGTGGCCTAGAAAAAGCTATTTTAATCAATATCAGGGATGCACAATGTAGCAAATCTCAAAATTAATATCCATTTTTCATACTGTACATTATAATGATGCCTAAATTCACTTGTAGCATTTAGAATGACTGATTTTAGTTTTCAGTGTTTTATTTTTTATTTATTCAGACAAAATATTATTTTTAGTGTCTACATTTCTCAGTTACTTGAAAACGCAGAAGAGTTAAGAATACACAAACGGTCACCTGACCTTGAGCAGACTGTGAAGACCCTGCGTAATGGGATACTGATCATCTAAGCAAAGGTGGGACTGCATTTCAATAAGCTCACACACAGTATCTTATGCTCACCAAGGCTATATTTATAGAACAAGGCTGTATCAGAAATACAGTAAAAACAGTAATATTGTGAAATATTATTACAATTTAAAATAACTGTTTTCTATTTGAATATATTTTAAAATGTAATTTATTCCTGTGATGCCAAAGCTGAAGTAGTGTTTTCAGCATCATTACTCCAGTCTTCAGTGTCACATAATCCTTCAGAAATCATTCTGATATGCTGTTTAAAAAACATTTATTATTATCAGTGTCAAGATTCTTTGATGATCAAAGTTTAAAAGAGCAGCATTCTTTTAAAAGTTAATAAAAGTATTAATTTCTTTAAAAAAAAACTATATATATATATATATATATATGTGTGTGTGTGTGTGTATTATTTTAAATAATAGTAATTATGAATGACATAAATCAAAAGTCATAAATCATTGTATGACTGACTAATCATCGATCTTAAGTCAACAAATACATGATTTTTAAAATTTGCATTGTATTGCTCCAGGCCATAATTCAGAAATAGCTGATCGTATCCCCGGGCCTGCCTCTAATGATTGTAAGGAGCCCAATGCATGATAGGGGTGTAAAAAGGGCCTGTATGCTTGTGTGTGGACTGTCTCCAACATGTTTGTAATGAGCCATTACGACCGGACTGGTTTCTGTAGCGTCAGGTTTCACAAAGAGCCAGCTGTCCTGCATTCAGGAAGTGAGATGATAGAGGTTTGTGTGTCCGTTAACATGATGCGGTTTCCATATATCATAAGCTGCTTTTATGCATCCTTTCACTTTTTCTCTTCTCGATCTCTGAGCTAACAGAAGAGCTAGTTTGTGCCTGTTTGAGTGGTCCTCAGGGACTTCCCATGCTGCCCTTCAACTCTGACTATGAAGCCATTGTTACACTTCAATATGGAAGAGTGGAGCAGATAAGGAAGGAAGAGAGGAGAAGAACGATGAAAAAAGACCTCCAGCCAAACTTGCATAGTTGAGACTTGTGTGTGCATGCTGCGTGTTTGTGAATAAACCTCAGCTCTATTAGGTCATAAAGACATTTTTATGATGTCTGCAGGTATTTAAGGCAAGTTGCCAAATGATTGTTAAAATTTCAACACAGGGCTGCATATTCATGTTGAAACAAAACACAAGGACAATCCAGGTAGTTTTCTGGTGGGAACTGGCGGGGGGACCTTTGCTCTTACCGAACAATCAATCTTGTGTGTGCGAGTGTGCTTTGACTATATTTGGGCTGAAGTGAAATCTATTCTCATGCTAGATCACACAGATTCGTCCCTGCTTACATGGTCCTGGTTAAACAAACACAGTGGAGGAAAATACTTTTTGTTTTTGAGTTACAATTCAGGTTTATGGCATAAAAAAATCCACAAAAACATCACAACCCTTGTCTGACATAGATACAAAAGATCAGTAAATAACATACAGATGTTAGTTATAATCTTATAATATGGTGGTTTTTGTTAATAATTACATCTCTCAGGTTAACCATTGTTCATTCGGATTAATGGGAGTTCAGAAAAACGCATGGTACTGCTTTAAACTCTCTCAGACATTTCCAGCCTTCACGCACATACATTTATATCCTCTCTCCCTTCCTACTTTATTCTCCTTTTGATCTTGAGTATGAATATCTTGCAGGTGAAAGTCCAGGCTGTGATTAAGCCTCTGAGGAATTCATAAATGGCAGCTGAGAGAAAAAGAGAGAGAGGTTGAAAGGAGGCTTGGGTTTACAGTAGATTACACATTAGCTGAGGGGCGGAGGGAAACTAACAAGCAGGCATTCTCTACTATGGTATCCCCTGCAGGTCTCTCCTTACAAAGCTGTGGGAATAGTCCATCAAGAGTCAAGACCAAAAAAAACACACATGAGAAATTGATGTGATAATTAAAAATGATGAACATGCACAAATAATGTACGTTTACATTCCCAATGATATGCATGCGTTGTCCAGACACTTTTAGTTATTGCACTATATTGCCCATTTTAATTTTATTTAATTTTATTTTATTTTTAAATAAAGTAAAAGCTAACAAAAAATTTTAAGTGTTTTAAATTATTTTCATTTATTATTTAAATTAAACATGACTGTTGATCAGAGTGGTTGTTTACATTCACAACAATATGCAGATATTGTACTGCATTTACAAAGCCACTGAAAAGTGTTGATGCCTAGACACTTTTAGTTGTTTTACTATATTACCATTTTATTTTTGTTTAAAAACAAGCAAAAATCAAATATATACAAAAAAATTTATTTTATGGTTGAATGACTTGACCATTGTTACCCATCACTAAATAAACTAAACTTGGTTTCTAACCCACAATATTCCTTTAAGTTGCAATGTCTAACACAAGCGTTACATATTTACATTCTCTTTCTCATTCTTCTTCCTTTTGTGCAGAGGAGGCAGATTATTCAGCATTCGGCACGGACTCCGTGACCCGTAAGAAGACCCCGGCGGCAATCGCAGCGGTCCTCCTTCGCCCGGATGCCAACAAGAAGAAGCCTCCTATTATCATCAGCCTGCCCAAAGATTTCCGGCCAGTGTCCTCCATCATTGATGTGGACATCCTACCAGAGACACACCGCCGTGTCCGTCTCTACAAACATGGTCAGGAGAAACCACTGGGCTTCTACATTCGCGACGGGTCCAGCGTACGCGTTACACCCCAAGGCCTGGAAAAGGTCCCGGGCATCTTCATCTCTCGCATGGTCCCTGGAGGCCTGGCTGAGAGCACGGGACTGCTGGCCGTCAACGACGAGGTGCTCGAAGTCAACGGCATTGAGGTGAGCGGGAAGTCTTTGGACCAAGTAACGGACATGATGATCGCAAACAGCCACAACCTCATTATAACCGTCAAACCAGCCAATCAGCGCAATAACGTGGTACGCAACAGTGGAGGCGGAGCCACATCCGGCAGCTCAGGACGATCATCTGACAGCAGCACCAGTTTCTACGGTTACTCAACTCCTGGTTCGATGGCGATGACCCCATCCCATATTATCCAGAACTATGAACCAGATGAGGAGAGCGAGGAGGAGGAGGATCTGGTCATCGAGGCAGACGGAGAGGCTAAACTTATTCTGCAGGCAGGGGCGCGGGCGAGAGCCAGCACCAGCATGCCCGCCCTGCCCAGGTACGAGCCCCACCTCGACCTCCGCCCCTCAAATGGTACCATGGCAAGCAGTGCAAGCGTGGGGTCTCTGAATGTCCATGACAGGGGTTTGGAAGGGCGAAATCTAGAGGAGGACGGCACAGTCATTACACTGTAAAGATGCACACGCAGCATATAATCACACACATATGCCAATACACGCTATTGTGTGCCATAGGACTGAAAATGCATGTCTTTATATTTGGTCCAGGACCAAAAGAGAAGGCCAGTCACCACAGCACCTTATAGCACTTCTCTAAAACCGCAGGACCAGGTAGTTCCTATCATCAACCCCATGGAGAGCAGCACAGCACCAAAAACAGCTGCTTCTTGCGTTATAATGAACTTCCTGAGTCAGTGTGATTGAATGAATGCAGACGGCCATCAGATACTCAGCACCGTATGAGTCATGACAATCTTTTTATACTTTGACAACCACTCCCTTTCGAGCCACAAGGCTCTAGGGTTATCAGAGAACAAAGTACAATGGATTTTACCCATCCTCTGCGTTACCATGGTAACTGAGTCTGAGCTACAGAACTTCAGAAGGAACTGAAATATGCTCTTCATCCATTCCCGTCTGCAACATTAACACTCTCAGCTTACCGATTTTTTTGTGGTTTTCAGGGGAATTGTGAACCTTTTGTGGGGCTCGAGTGAATGTTTAGGAGATATTTTCATGTGATCGGACATTTCAGTACGGTTATAGACTGCTGCCTTGGTTAAGATGTCTATTATTATCTCAAATGTTTTTAATCATAGCCAAAAAGACAGATGATTAATGTCATATTTTTCATACTGATATGTTTTATTTGCATCACTTATATTTCCTTATGACAAGGGCTATCATCCTGCTCTTTTTCTAACCTGTGGTTTATTTTACCTGTTGATCTTGACTTGATAACCCTTTCTGGGGATTTGGAATACATAATCATTATCGGTAATGTTTCGAAGGAGTGCTCTGATGTGGACACTTGGTTGTTTCATTTATGAAGAGTGTTTCTACTGTGATACTTTTCAATAAGGTTCATTTAGTTAACATTAGTTAAAAGGATAGTTTAGCCAAAAGTTCAAAATAATCAAATATCATTTACTCATACTTATGTCATTCTAGACCTGTATGACTTTCTCTCTTCTATGGAGTATAAAAGAAGAAATGTCCATACATGGAAAGTCAATGGGGTCCAGTGTTTGTTTAGACCCCAGTGATTTTCATTGTATGGGTATATAATGAAATATATTTAAAGATATGCAGTGAGTCATACAGGTTTGGAACAATGTGGTGGTGATGACAGAATTAATTTTTTTTGGGTTGAACTATACATTTAATTCATTAGGTATCATAACTAATTTATAATTTAATGTATCATTTATGCATTTAGCTTTTATCCAAAGCGACTTGCAGTGCATTCAGGCAATAATTTTTTTTTTTTTTACCAGTAACTAACAATTAATAATATTTTTACATTATCCATGTTAAAGTTCAGTTCTGCATATACTAATATTGACCTTTTTTATCATTTAAAGTTGTTTAAATAAACATTAGATAATGTATCATGAACAGTGAATGATAGTATGTGTATAAATTCAACATTAACCTGGATTAATAAAAGCTGTAAAAATTGATTATTTTGGGTTCATGATACATAATGCATTATTTAATGTTAACAAATTGAACCTTATTTTAAAATTTTTTTGGGTTGAACTATACATTTAATTCATTAGGTATCATAACTAATTTATAATTTAATAATGTATCATTTATGCATTTAGCTTTTATCCAAAGCGACTTGCAGTGCATTCAGGCAATAAAATTTTTTTTTTTTACCAGTAACTAACAATTAATAATATTTTTACATTATCCATGTTAAAGTTCAGTTCTGCATATACTAATATTTACCTTTTTTATCATTTAAAGTTGTTTAAATAAACATTAGATAATGTATCATGAACAGTGAATGATAGTATGTGTATAAATTCAACATTAACCTGGATTAATAAAAGCTGTAAAAATTGATTATTTGTATATGATGTAAATTTGTTTCACATAATGAAACTTTTAAAAGGATAAAAACTATATTAAGACATAGCTGCACATGTATTATAGTCAAATCTTGAATGAAATAAACTAATATGTAGAAAATCACTGATTATGTTCCTTGCTTGGTGTGTTGGTCATGAATTCATTTGATCAGTGATGTGTGTCAGTTTGAAATATACGCTGGAGGATCAGCGTTAACTCGATCAGTCAAGTTTATTTGTAAAGAGCTTTTTAAAATACATACAAAGCAGCTTATTGTCGTTAGGCCCAAATGAACTGCTTTAAAGAAAACATGCTTTAAAATAACATAAAAAGAATGAAGTAGCATAGGTTTAAACAAGAGGCACTGAATGTGTTATGCAACATCTACCTTTGCTAAGTTATTAGAATTAGAGAGACAATTAGATGTTTTGTTTGTTTGTTTGTTTGGAGGAACTGACCAAGGACTGTTGTCCAAAAGAACAACTATTTAGCCTCATGTTAAAACATCATTATTGCAGCCAGTGAAAAAAACGATGACTTGACATTAAAGGCTGTTTCAGTGCTACTTTAAAAACTCCAAACAACTGGAAACTTTGTTTCTTTTTACTTTTACTTTAGCCTTATCATAAATTGAACATTATATGTCGTTAGTTTTCTGCCACACCATAGTGCTGAGAGGTGTAGGGCAGCAAAACTCTGATGTCAGGAGGCCACCCTGTGGTTAAAGCCTGGAACAGCAGTCTTCTGCTTCAACAGTGTAGCTTTGTCCAACTGATCTAACAAATAAGTTCGATTTTCTCATTTTTAATATCTGCCTTTGCACAAGTTAAAGTACTCATGGTTTATTAATAATTTTTTGGTCATTTTTGTTTAAAAAAGCACGTCTTTACAAAGCTGGTTAGTGACATAAAAAAAAAAAGGTTTTGTACGATAATACTGCAAAACAAAATATACCGACCTATTCATATTTGTTTATTAAAAACACAGATGGTACAAGGAAGGTCACATCATGACATAAATGTTATTCTAGATTTTCCTTTCCAGCATGTCTGGTCAGTATATATATAATGTATTCTTTTATGTCATTTTAATGTGTTAGTTAATATTATACATTTACAAATATATATGTCCAAAGTGCACATTAGTAACTATATATATATATATATATATATATATATATATATATATATATATATATATGTGTGTATGTGTGTGTGTGTGTATGTGTGTGTGTGTGTATGTGTGTGTGTGTGTATGTGTGTGTGTGTGTATGTGTGTGTGTGTGTATGTGTGTGTGTGTGTATGTGTGTGTGTGTGTATGTGTGTGTGTGTGTATGTGTGTGTGTGTGTATGTGTGTGTGTGTGTATGTGTGTGTGTGTGTATGTGTGTGTGTGTGTATGTGTGTGTGTGTGTGTGTGTGTGTGAGTGTGCATGATTCCAAATGACTAACTTAATTTATAGACACACCTACAACTTTGAGCCAAGTGTATTTACCTATTTTTAATAATAATTAATTATTGAAAAAATGTATTAATAATTTTTAATTTATTGGCGCTTCCTTCTAGAGACTTTTTAGAGTTTTTTCACTATGACTATAATAAACTATATATACTGGCGATCACACTGTTAAATACTTAAGACCTAAAATGTCCACTGCATGCCTCCAAATATTTTATCCCTTTTTTTTTTTTGGAGGACTCCTACACTAACTACCTGAAACATGGCCCATTCATTTCCACCTCAGCCGAGCCGTGCTCTGAATGTACACATCAGTGTAAGAGCCTGCGGGTCACGTGACGTGACGTGCGGCCAACATGGCGACGCAGTGCTGAGATAGCAGCGTCCAACTGGCCCCGCTTGAACCAGCGACAACATCGGCCCGCTCCTGGTAACCTCACACCCCTGCCAAACCGCAGGGAACGGGCCAGCGATGACGGCCTGACGGACTACTTTAACACGTCAACCGAGAGATGAAAGAGCAGGAAGAGCTGGAAACCCATCGACGGCATACGCAGACAGAAAGCCTGAGCACCAAGAGCATGTTTCTGTCTCGAGCGCTGGAGAAAATCCTCGCGGATAAGGAGGTGAAGCGGAGCCAACACAGCCAGCTGCGCAAGGCCTGTCAAGTGGCGCTGGGTGAGCTGCTTTTGTTACCTCTCAGGCCTCAAACACACCACTGAGATCCTCCACTGCCCCCTGATATCCTAAATTAAGGTTAAAGTCTGGTTAGCGAGCTATTGTCATTCCAGCGCGAGTCAGTGTCAGGACTCCGTTTGTTTCATTTTGCCTCAAGTTGAATCCCGTCGGCTATATATTGTTACAGTCATATGAATGAGATGTTGGCAGCAGAGTAAACGACTTGTCTGTGTCCAGCACCTCGTGTTTTGGTTATAACGAGCTGTTAGCATGTGTTAGCTGGAATCAGCTGCTATCCAACAAGCTACCGATTTTGTTGTTGTTTTATCGACTTTGACAGATTGGTGATGTACTGCTCCCTTATTGATTAAAGATCACTCATTGATTTAAAGAATCGATCTGTAGGATGAGTAACATCTTAAAGGAACAGTTCACTCTAAAATAAAAAAAATCATTTATTCACACTCAAAGAGTTGTCTTAAGCCTGGCTTGGTCAGTCACCATTCAATTTCATTGCATAATTTGCCGTCCAGTGGCATTAAATGGTGACTCTGAGGCTTTCAGTCTGACATCGTTGGCATTGATCCCGAAATTAGAATACTGTCATAATTTTCTCTCTCATGTATTTCCAAACATGGCATTTTGTTATGTTGAATAAAAAAGATGAATGTTGGTAACTAGGGATGTTCATTTTAACCGGTTAACCGTTAACCGACCGTAAGAATTTGACCGATTAATGCAATCAGTTAAATGGTTTAAAAAGTCATTTATTTTTGGCCGATTTTTAACTGCTCTTATTAATCGTTGATCCCGAAATTAGAATTCTGTCATAATTTTCTCTCTCATGTATTTCCAAACATGGCATTTTGTTATGTTGAATAAAAAAGATGAATGTTGGTAACTAGGGATGTTCATTTTAACCGGTTAACCGTTAACCGACCATAAGAATTTGACCGATTAATGCAATCAGTTAAATGGTTTAAAAAGTCATTTATTTATTTTTTTCGGTAATTTATCAAAATATTTAAAAAAGTTTGCTGCATGGTTAAAATACGCTACACGTATATAAAGAAATTTGTATAAGTCGCATTTTATTATTTCATTCAGAAATAGGCCTAATGCTGACGCGAAATGTTTACAAACATTATAATAAACATTGTAAACATAGCTAGTAGGGCTGTGCGATATTGAAGAAACATGCGGTCATAATTTTCTCTCTCATGTATTTCCAAACATGGCATTTTGTTATGTTGAATAAAAAAGATGAATGTTGGTAACTAGGGATGTTCATTTTAACCGGTTAACCGTTAACCGACCGTAAGAATTTGACCGATTAATGCAATCAGTTAAATGGTTTAAAAAGTCATTTATTTTTTTTTTCTGTAATTTATCAAAATATTTAAAAAAGTTTGCTGCATGGTTAAAATACGCTACACGTATATAAAGAAATTTGTATAAGTCGCATTTTATTATTTCATTCAGAAATAGGCCTAATGCTGACGCGAAATGTTTACAAACATTATAATAAACATTGTAAACATAGCTAGTAGGGCTGTGCGATATTGAAGAAAAATGCGATATGCAATTCATTCATTAAATAATTTGATATGCGAACCGATAATGCTTAAAGTGCCACATGCTCAAATTAAACGGTGGTGAATAAATCTCATTCTGATTCTAATAAGAAAGCACCCCTACAACAACTTCTGAAAGTGCACGGTAGTGTTTTACTCGAGCATTACATAAAAATGTAGGTAACACTTTACAATAAGGTTCATTAGTTAAACATTAGTTAATGTATGAACTAACCATGAGCAATACATTTGTTACTGTATTTACTAATCTTCACTAACGTTAGTTAATAAAAATACAGATGTTCATTGTTAGTTCATGTTAGTTCACAGTGCATTAACTAATGTTAACAAGATTTTAATAATGTTAGTAAATGTTGAAATTAACATTAACAAAGATTAATAAACGCTGTATAAGTGCAGTTCATGTTAACTAATGTAGTTAACTAATGAACCTTATTGTAAAGTGTTACCAAAAAGTTTAATTGTAATTGGCCCCAAATATTGCAAGCTGTAGCGATATGCATATTGCGATATGTACATTTGAGATATTTCGATAATTTTGATATATTGCACAGCCCTAATAGCTAGGCTATTTTAGTTCCCCTCACTCCACAACAAAATCTTTCAATTAACAGTATTTAGAAAAGAACAAGAATTAAAAATATAAGAAGCTATAGCAATATAAACGACAAGCCAAAACGAATTCATTTAGGCTATAACGAAACTGAAATCAACGTTGGGTCTCTCATTCGATACAAAATCAAATGTTTCCGTATTCACGATGTATTTGAATGCCAAATTATTATTTATCATGTAGTCTGCTTCACTGGCATTCCAATATCCACGTAAGACTAAATGTTTTTCATAACATCATGGCGGTACGGTGATAACGCTTAACGGCACAGATTTTACTACATATTTAAACTGAGCAGTGTGTTTTTTCCATATTTTTGACTGACTGTATTTTATTATGATAATGAACAGGATGCATTGTCAAGGTAGCAAAGCTTAACTGTGTGCGTATGTGGCGCCGGCGCAATCACTTGAGTTTTTTCCTTCTAACAGTGGAAGCAACTACTCCTTTTAGTCCTAAAGATAATCGGAATTGTAAAAGGTTTGCCTTTATTTGTGTATATTCACAATAAAAACAAATCTTTGTGCTTTTGTAAAATAAGCCAAAAAGAAAAATAGGATGTATTTTTTCTGCCGTCTGTTTCCTTTCGCGCAGCACAAAAATGAACCGAAACTCTGCATACTAGGCTACTTGTTACACAGTTTTTATTTTGTTTTCTTAATTTATTAAGTAAAAATATATTTCTCATTTAGGCCTATTTATTGTTATTATTATATTATTATTCTTTATATAAATATAGCCTAGCTTTATTATGTTTATCTCCGCTCGCAGAGCGCTGCGATGGATATGAAGACTATGTGAATCCTCATGTTCTGTTGTTTGCTGCTTTTTGCGCATGTAAAATTAATCCCCGGGAAACAAATGTTAGTATTTTTAACTGGTCACAGACACTTATCCTTTCTAATTTAATTAAATTCTAATTTAAAATAAACTTGTCGGTTAACAGTTAATAATCGGTTAACAAGCGTTGGTTGTTGGTTAGGAAAAATAACCGAAATGAACATCCGTATTGGTAACCAAATAGTTTTGGTCACCATTGACAAAAAAGGGGGGTGAGCAAATTATGACAGTTTTCAAGAACTAACCTTTTAATTTTTTTATGTTTATCTAGTGACATGTGATGGGCATTAGCTGCTTACTTTGAATTCCCATTTTTGTTCAATAACTTCCCGAAATATCCATCCCTCTTTTTGTGTATAAGCTGGATATGCAGGTTAGACTCATTTGACTCGTCCCGCCTGTGCTGCATTACTAATTTACAAAGTTAATGAGCACATGTTGAGACTGGAGGATCTAGTTTCTTAGTGTGCTTTTCCAAACTCTAACCTTTGTTCTGAAGTGTCAATCTAAAAATACTTTAATCTGAACAAAAAATCTCCATGTATTTTATTTGAAAACTTCTGTTGTTTTGTCTTTTGGTTTGAGGTTTGATCTTGAAAGTCGGTGAAGAGTTGTAGTGCTCAACCATTTGGCTGTTAATGTAATGCTACTTCCTAGTGCGTTTGTTTGAATGCTCTCTGAAGCACGTCATTCAAACAGACACTCCCTCATTTACCTGCCATGTGAGTGAATGAGGCTGATTAACATACAGACCTATTTACACAGTCCACTGGCCACCCGGATTCACTGCTAGGCAATGGCTTAGGTAGAGTTGAACTATTCAGTTAGTGTTCTTATGTTGTGCTGCCTGGATACATGTAACACTTTTGAGTATCACAGGTAGCCAGATACATATTTCTAAATATATAGTTCATGAAATGTTGGCAATTTTATGAAATGTGTTGTTGCTTAAGCTCAGTTTCCTGTACCAGATAACTGTCTGATAATGAATAAGGAGGATCCATTTTTGATTGTTCTTCAGAGGCACCAAAAACTGTACAAATATGTCACTCATCCCAGTAACCTTGTTTATTTTAAAGAAATAGTTCTCCCAGAACTGAAAATTGTGATTTATTCACTCTCATGTTTTTTTCTGTATGGCTTACTTTCTTCTGTGGAAGACAGAACGGGTTGAAATTTTTGAAGAATGTAATTGGTTGTGGTTTTCCTGGTATTCGAAAGTGATCGTTTTGTGTGAGAAATCTAAGCTGTTATTCGCTGATAATTTTCCTCCTCAGTGAGCTGTTAACCGCTGGGATCACTGAATCAACAACTAGATCTGTCCAAATCATGAATGAATCATTCAGACCTGTCTTGTAAACCATATCGACGGATTCATTGAAAAGACGCAGCACAAAAGAACAATTTATTTACAAATTGGACTTTGGATGGGCTTGGATAATTGACTAACCATTTAACAACCAACTAGGTGATTAGTGATGTTGGCAAGTGAGTTTAAGATTTGTAGTGGTGGTGTTTAAAGGAATCTTCACCGAGAGGTTTTGACTCTTCATCCCATTTAAAGGGATATTTCACCAAAAAATGAAAATTCGGTCATTAATTACTCACCCTCATGTTGTTCCAAACCCGTAAGACCTTTGTTCATCTTCGGAACACAAATTAAGATATTTTTTATGAAATTCGAGAGCTTTCTGACTAGGGCTGCTTGATAAATCGCATATTTATGTGCATCTTGTCAGTAAAGGCGGTTCTGTAATCAGCGGTAAATCTCCATCACGTGCGTGCTTTCACATGGAGCAGCATTTACTACACAGAGCCGTTGTTAACTGACAAGCTGCACAAAACCACGATCATATGTGAATGTGGCTTTGTGCAGCTTGTCATTGAAATAGACATTGCTGAATACATTTACATTTAGTCATTTAGCAGACGCTTTTATCCAAAGCGACTTACAAATGAGGACAATAAAAGCAGTCAAAACTAACAAAAGAGCAACAATATATAAGTGCAAATGACAAGTCTCGGTTAGCCTAACGCAGTACTCGTAGCAAGGTGTATATATATATATATATATACAGTGGGTACGGAAAGTATTCAGGTCTGAATACTTTCCGTACCCACTGTATATATACACACACACACATATACACATAATGTGCATAAAGAAAAACAAGTAGATAGAATAGAAAAAATAGAAAGCTAGTGTTTGTTTGTTTTTTGTTGAAGATAAATACAGATAAAGTAGAATTAAAATAGACAGCCTAATACTCGAATACCCTAATGTAAATGTAAATACTAAGACATTTAGTAGTTTTCTGAATTAGCGCTCTCTCCGCTTTGAGAGAGGTGTGACAAATAGACATGAGTTGATTCATGTGTTAATTTGTCTCTCTCTTTCTCTCTCTCTCTCGCTCTTTTTTTTTATTTATTTTTTTTAGATGAAATCAAGCATGAACTGGAAAAGCAGAAGTAAGTTTTCATACCAACATGCACCAACCATGCAAAAGTCTCCTGTGATCTACATTGATGTAACATTAAGAGAATGCTTATTGTGTTATGAAAAGGCTAAATCATCTTCATTCTGAACCATCATGGTTATGTAATAATTTAGGGTCCTGGTCTCATTGATGTCCATGCTGAACAAAAGGCCCCCAGTAATGTTAAAGGGCTACTGACATGAAGATGTTAAAAAATAAATGTTTGTTCTTGTTTAATATGGTGTAACATTCAGTGAATGAAGTATGTTTCAGTGCTGCATGGTTATTCCCGCTGACTGACCTGTGCTGTGAATCTTGTATGTGCCAGGGATGGCACTATTGTTCCTCCCAGAGCTAACTACATTGAGGCTGACAAGTACGTCCTGCCTTTCGAGCTGGCATGTCAGTCCAAGTCTCCTCGTATTGTCAGTACGTCTCTCGACTGCTTACAGGTACGCAGCGTTCTCATTCTCCTCACTCTACTGCAGTGTTTCATCTTACTCAACATTAAAGGTGCCATAGAATGCATTGATACAATATTTTAAATTGTTCTCTGATATCTATGTACTGTAATGTAACAGGCTACCGCTAGCAAGCAGCTAACATGTCCCTTTAGTGGCTCGCGTTATTTTAGTAGAACGCGCGTTATTTGTTCTCCGTGCCTTTCTGAATACAGACACCGACCCATCCCTGTACATCACATCCCTTCAACAGCCTGTAACATAACATTTATTTCCATGATCTGCCATTTTCGCTATTATCCTCGCTTGTTTCTTCACAATACCTGCAGAACTTCTGATGATTCGGCTGTGCAGGTTCGGCTGGCGGCTGGCTAGCATAGAACATGGGCGGGTATATGCAAATGTTGGGGGCGTAACTATTAGTGATCCCGACTGTAACGTCACAGTTGGTGTTATGTTCTGATTCACCTATTTTTCAGTGGTCTTTTGCATGCACAAGGTTTACATAAGGAGGAGGAAAACAATGGTGTTTGAGGCTCACGGTATGTCATTTCCTAGTACAGAACTGTTATTATTCAACTATGCCAAGGTAAATACAGTTTTCCATTCTATGGCACCTTTAATACATTTAAAACACTTGTTTTAAAACTTGTCTTTATTTTTTAATCCTTGTAAATAGGAGGTTTTTTTGCACGTGTGACTAATTTATTTGTTTGTAGTCTGCAAGGAAAACCGTTTGTGAAATCACTAAGATCATGAAGCTTATACAAACCTGATAGTTATGAATATTGAATTAATTCAAACACACTGCATTAATGAACGTGTATTACACTGTAATACCTCCATTGCGTACGTTGCAAACGTCCCATCATTACTACTGCAAATAATGTAGATATTTCAGATAGTACACTGTCTGAACAAATGGATCTATTTTAGTTTCAGACATTGATCCCGGATGCTGGATTTCATTACTTGAACAATTACAGTCGGTCTAGTTCATTCCCGTTATGTAAATTGCAGTTCACTAGTTTTAATATTTAAATTCATTTAATCATTCCGCTCATACATTTTCTCACTGACCTCTCTTTTATTCATCACAGAAACTCATTGCGTATGGGCACGTCACAGGGAACGCCCCTGACAGCGGAGCTCCAGGAAAACGGCTAATTGACCGGCTGGTGGAGACCATCTGTAACTGCTTTCAGGGACCCCAGACTGATGAGGGGGTACAGCTACAGATCATTAAGGTAAACAACTCTCCATCATACCAGTTCATTTTTGAGACAGGCATTTCTTGATATTGAAATTCATATTTGATGGTTGATGTAATGCAAATATATGTAATACAATAAATTACATACATACACCACTGTACAGAAGTTTGGGGTAAGTTTTTATTTATTTATTTTTTTTTAGTTTATTCAGCAAGGATATTAGCACATGATGCTTTAAATCTGTGACAAAGACATTTATAACGTTACATTATAGTGTAACAAATAATGTTACATTATATACGGTTATGCAATATATATATATATATTATACAATATACACAATGTTATATTATAAAGACATTTATAATGATACAAAAATGTCTGTTTTAAATAAATGCTGTTTTTCTGTTCATCAAAGAATCCACAAAAATATTAAGCAGCACAACGGTTTTCAACATTAATAATAATAAATGTTTCTTGAGCACCAGGGGCCCGTTCTTCGTACGTCGCTTATTACATCCGAGATGAAATGTAACATCCCAGATGATATCATCGCGCTAATCAGGATCTGGCTAATTCGGTTCTTCGAACGCAGCTGTTGTTGATGATTAGTATGGCTGGATTGAGTTATTGGAGATAATTGCGCGTTCATGGGTTGGTTTAAAAGGGGCTATGTATCGATACTCGAAACCACGATCAGCAGTGCAGCGATTGGCTGGCGGCAAGACAGCAACGTAATGAGATCATATAATTAAAAAAGACACCTGCTGGAAAAACTTAATAAGGAAACAGCCAAGCGAACAAAACTACATAAATGTTATAACACATCAATTAAATGTGCACTGTTTTTATTTTATTTTAATATTTTACATGATTCCCAATTATTTATATTCACGATTTCTATATTTGTACAGGCTTTACATTTTTATTTCAATGTAGTAATTAGCAATTCATTTAATTTTATCTTTGAAGCAGATTTGTTATTTGAAAGAAGTAATTAAAGTTTCTTAAGGGTCAAGATCATGTTATCTGCATCTCCTGCGCTCCATCAAGCCACTCCCATAATATCTGTCACCACTCAAATTAATGCACGACTACATTATCTGTATAGCATGTGTGTAAGACTCGAATACAAGTAATAATTGAAGTAATTATGAAGTAATAATTTTATGACGAATAAATCTCTTGATTGAGTAAAACTGTCTGTGTCTGTAGTATTAAAGACTACACAACATTATTATATTATCTTTAAATTAATTTTTAAATGATTATTATTTTAAATTATTGTCCCTGGATTAGTAGGGTACTCTTGTAATAAAGTAGCGGTGGTAGCACTGCATTAATGAACGTGTATTACACTGTAATACCTCCATTGCGTACGTTGCAAACGTCCCATCATTACTACTGCAAATAATGTAGATATTTCAGATAGTACACTGTCTGAACAAATGGATCTATTTTAGTTTCAGACATTGATCCCGGATGCTGGATTTCATTACTTGAACAATTACAGTCGGTCTAGTTCATTCCCGTTATGTAAATTGCAGTTCACTAGTTTTAATATTTAAATTCATTTAATCATTCCGCTCATACATTTTCTCACTGACCTCTCTTTTATTCATCACAGAAACTCATTGCGTATGGGCACGTCACAGGGAACGCCCCTGACAGCGGAGCTCCAGGAAAACGGCTAATTGACCGGCTGGTGGAGACCCACTGTAACTGCTTTCAGGGACCCCAGACTGATGAGGGGGTACAGCTACAGATCATTAAGGTAAACAACTCTCCATCATACCAGTTCATTTTTGAGACAGGCATTTCTTGATATTGAAATTCATATTTGATGGTTGATGTAATGCAAATATATGTAATACAATAAATTACATACATACACCACTGTACAGAAGTTTGGGGTAAGTTTTTATTTATTTTTTTTTTTTTAGTTTATTCAGCAAGGATATTAGCACATGATGCTTTAAATCTGTGACAAAGACATTTATAACGTTACATTATAGTGTAACAAATAATGTTACATTATATACGGTTATGCAATATATATATATATATTATACAATATACACAATGTTATATTATAAAGACATTTATAATGATACAAAAATGTCTGTTTTAAATAAATGCTGTTTTTCTGTTCATCAAAGAATCCACAAAAATATTAAGCAGCACAACGGTTTTCAACATTAATAATAATAAATGTTTCTTGAGCACCAGGGGCCCGTTCTTCGTACGTCGCTTATTACATCCGAGATGAAATGTAACATCCCAGATGATATCATCGCGCTAATCAGGATCTGGCTAATTCGGTTCTTCGAACGCAGCTGTTGTTGATGATTAGTATGGCTGGATTGAGTTATTGGAGATAATTGCGCGTTCATGGGTTGGTTTAAAAGGGGCTATGTATCGATACTCGAAACCACGATCAGCAGTGCAGCGATTGGCTGGCGGCAAGACAGCAACGTAATGAGATCATATAATTAAAAAAGACACCTGCTGGAAAAACTTAATAAGGAAACAGCCAAGCGAACAAAACTACATAAATGTTATAACACATCAATTAAATGTGCACTGTTTTTATTTTATTTTAATATTTTACATGATTCCCAATTATTTATATTCACGATTTCTATATTTGTACAGGCTTTACATTTTTATTTCAATGTAGTAATTAGCAATTCATTTAATTTTATCTTTAATTCAGTTTTGCCATTACAATAATTATTTATAGAATAAAATATATTAAAATCTAAATCTCTTAATTAAATTGTAATAATATTTCACAATGTTACTGTTTTTACTGTATCTTTGATCAAATAAATGCAGCCTTGGTGAGCATCACAGACTTCTTTCAAAAACATTACAATATATTATATATTAAATGAATAATTTTTTTTTTTTTTAACATTCACTAAATTTACTTAAAGAAAATTTACATTGGTTTTAATTATTTTAATCAAATTTTTTGGGGGAAGAAAAGCATTCACTAAATTTACTTAAAGAAAATTTACATTGGTTTTAATTATTTTAATCAAATTTTTTGGGGGAAGAAAAGTTGCAATATAGTATGAATTCATAGTTTCATCATTCATAAAACATCTCTTTTTGACCTTGCAGTAAGTTCACCTGGTCACTGCATTGGAGCTCATGCCAAAGTAATCAAAGCTGCTTCTGTATAGAGCACCAATCGTCAACACACTGAGGAAATTTAGTTAACTAAACGATCATATAAGTTGACAACACCATGATTACCTTACACCATTTGATAAGCTGAGCATTAAAGTACAAAGTCTTTTCTTTGATCCAAGCCTAACACTTATCATTTTAGATGAGCATGATGTGTGAAAGATTTACTAGTATTCGGTTGTCTATAAATGGAGAGAAAATGCAGCAGTACATAGAGAGTAGTGGTTTGCATAAGGGCAGTTTTACCACCAAGATGTGTACATAAGATCGCATGATTATCTGA
Source organism: Sinocyclocheilus grahami (assembly GCF_001515645.1). Lineage (NCBI taxonomy): Eukaryota > Metazoa > Chordata > Actinopteri > Cypriniformes > Cyprinidae > Sinocyclocheilus > Sinocyclocheilus grahami. The sequence continues at coordinate 164,430 of NW_015506003.1, forward strand.
GAAAGCCACCTATTAAAGGTCTTGTTTTCATCAATGTCATTAATTACCTGCATAATTCTTCAAGCCTTAAACTTATCATTGTATCTGAAACACTTTTGTCTCAGTGGGTTTTTAAAATGCATTTTCTTAAAATTATAATTTAAGTGAAAATGTCTTAGTAATTGGGTTGTCCCTTTGTAACTTTAATGGCAGCAGAACTCAAAATGCCTGGACTTAAAAAGTTTGTGTAAAACCAATGATTTGAGATGAATCCAAAGAGCATCTTGAGCTTCAAGGGAAGAAGAAAATCTAACTGTCTGCACAGTCACATGTTCAGTGTCACAAATTTACTCATTTAATAAGCTGACCTAGAAATATTGTAGAATTATACAAAAATAGTGTAGAATATTTTATTTTTTGAAATCCTAAAAAAAGTTTTTTGTTTTTTTTGTGGTCCGATTTTTGGACCTCACTGTATTCGAATAAATTGGCATTATCTGTGATTTAATAATGCATTGTGTTGCTACATGATTATCTGAGAAAGCCACCTATTAAAGGTCTTGTTTTCATCAATGTCATTAATTACCTGCATAATTCTTCAATCCTTCTTCAAACTTATCATTGTATCTGAAACACTTTTGTCTCAGTGGGTTTTTAAAATGCATTTTCTTAAAATTATAATTTAAGTGAAAATGTCTTAGTAATTGGGTTGTCCCTTTGTAACTTTAATGGCAGCAGAACTCAAAATGCCTGAACTTAAAAAGTTTGTGTAAAACCAATGATTTGAGATTAATCCAAAGAGCATCTTGAGCTTCAAGGGAAGAAGAAAATCTGACTGTCTGCACAGTCACATGATCAGTGTCACAAATTTACTCATTTAATAAGCTGACCTAGAAATATTGTAGAATTATACAAAAATAGTGTAGAATTTTATTTTTTGAAATCCTAAAAAAAGTTTTTTGTTTTTTTTTGTGGTCCGATTTTTGGACCTCACTGTATTCGAATAAATTGGCATTATCTGTGATTTAATAATGCATTGTGTTGCTCTACAGGCTCTGCTGACTGCTGTGACATCACCACACATAGAGATTCACGAGGGAACGATTCTCCTCACTGTCCGCACCTGCTACAACATCTACCTGGCCAGCCGCAACCTGATCAACCAGACCACAGCCAAGGCCACTCTCACACAGATGCTCAATGTCATCTTCACCCGTATGGAGAACCAGGCGGTTAGTATATAGCATCTCCAACTGCCTCTATTTGGATGTGATGTGTCACCCTAGTAGAACTTGGGGCGACATTATGGTTTAGAAAATTAGACTAAAACTGGGAAACTAGGTTTGATTTTATGGCTCTCTTGTAGGCTCTGGAAGCTCAGGAAGCAGAGAAGGACAGACAATGTCTGCAGCTGCACAATCCTTCTCCAGTATCCAGTAACCCTTCTCCTGTAGCCCAGAATCCTTCCCCAACTCCTGGTCGGGGGTCTGGGTCACCATGGCTCGGACAAGCCCGCTCCGAACAGAACGGACCCCCATCCCCCTCACTCAGCCCCCCTGGGGTCCCCTCCACTCCTTCCACCCCCCAAGACTCATCCTCCATCAATGGCCAGCCAGAAGAGTCCAAGTCAGAGGAGGAGTTTGCTACTGATAAACGGAGCACAAAGGAAATTGAACAGCCAGGTACAGGGAATCACTGCTGTCGTGATATATGAGAAATGACTCCAAATTGTAAGGTTCTGGCAATTTCCAGTTGTTTTAGAAAGCTGTTTTGATGCACTTTATTTGGGTAGTTGATTCTGTTTTTAATTTGACTGTTCTTAAAGAAGAAGAGATTCAGGAGTCAAACCAGACGACTTCATCAGTGGCAAGAGATGTTGAGGGAGAGGAGGTCCATCTACAGCCTGAGACAGAAGCAGGCACTGAGTTTCAGGAAGAGACTGAGCCGGACAGTGGATTGGGAGATAGCTCTGTGGAAGGAGGTGCGTCACACTGGAAATAGTTGACTGTAGCTTTATGGGGACCTATGAAGTAGTAGTCACTCCTGCCTCTGTTTCTACAACAGGCTTAGATCAACATTCTGACTCCGAAACCAAAGTGCCGCCCCCTGTTGTTCGAGCACAGCCTGAGACAGAAGCAGGCACTGAGTTTCAGGAAGAGACTGAGCCGGACAGTGGATTGGGAGATAGCTCTGTGGAAGGAGGTGCGTCACACTGGAAATAGTTGACTGTAGCTTTATGGGGACCTATGAAGTAGTAGTCACTCCTGCCTCTGTTTCTACAACAGGCTTAGAGCAACATTCTGACTCCGAAACCAAAGTGCCGCCCCCTGTTGTTCGAGTCGACACACAGCAGATGAACGGAATGGTGGATGACCGTGGCTCAGAGTCCTCCATAGACATTCTGGTGTGTTTTTCATTTGTTTAATAAGACATACAGGACCGTTCAAAAGTGTGGGGTCAGTCTTTTTTTTCTTCTAATACTCTTATTCAGCTAAGTAAAGTGATTAAATTGAGCAAAAGAGACAGTAAAGACATTAAATGCTGTTCTTTTAAACTTTCTATTGATCAAAAAATACTGAAAAAAGTATCACGGTTTTCAGAAAATTATTAATAAGCAGTACAACTGTTTTCAATGTTGTTATTAAAAATAACAACAAAAAGAAAAAGACTTCAAAAACATTAACAAATCTTATAGATCCCAAACTTTTAAACATAAGTGTGTAAAGACATTGTCCATAAAGCCTTTTTTTATTGTGGTCTAACTGTTATTTTGTTTGTTTACTGAACAGGATGCAGAAACCATTCAGGGCAATCAGACAGCTGCACGCTTTTCGCACATCCTACAGAAAGATGCCTTCCTTGTATTCCGCTCCCTCTGCAAGCTTTCCATGAAGCCCCTGGCTGATGGACCACCCGACCCAAAGTAAGAACCTGGAGAGGACATTTATTTACAGTAGATGAAATATGTGACCCTGGACCACAAAACCAGTCATAAGGGTAAATTTTTTAAAATTGAGATTTGTACATCTCAATGTACATGAAAGCTGAATAAATAATCTTTCCATTGATGTATGGTTTGTTATGATAGGACAATATTTGGTCGAGATACAACTATTCGAATATCTGGAATCTGAGGGTGCAAAAAAATCAAAATATTGAGAAAATTGCCTTTAAAGTTGTCCAAATGAAGTTCTTAGCAATGCATATTACTAATCAAAAATTAAGTTTTAATATATTTACAGTAGGAAATTTACAAAATATCTTCATGGAACACGGTCTTTACTTAATATCCTAGTGATTTTATGGCATAAAAGAAAAATCTATAATTTTGACCCATACAATGTAATTTTGGCTATTGCTACAAATATACCCCAGCGACTTAAGACTGGTTTTGTGGTCCAGGGTCACATATTAGATAAATTGTGTCTATAGTGTGATCATAAAAACTGAGATGTTGCTGGTGGAGATCTGAGTGCTCTGTTTCTGTCTACACTCCCTGTAGAACAATTTTGAATTAATTTGCCATTATTTGGAAAAGTATTCAGTTTCATGCTGCTGTCATTTTTCCATCCCCTCTCTTTCAGGTCCCATGAGTTGCGCTCTAAGGTGGTTTCCTTGCAGCTGTTGCTATCAGTGCTGCAGGGTGCTGGACCTGTGTTCCGAACCCATGAGATGTTTGTGAATGCCATCAAACAGTACCTGTGTGTGGCGCTCTCCAAAAACGGGGTCTCCTCTGTGCCTGAAGTATTTGAGCTGTCTCTTGCCATCTTCCTTACCCTGCTCTCCCACTTCAAAGTGCACCTTAAGATGCAGATTGAGGTAAAAAATATCAGATACGCTGTCAGGCTGTTTGTACACACTTTAATAAAATTGTTTCGCATGATCTTTAAAACCTTTGATCTCAAAATGTAGATGTGCTTAAATGTATGAAATTAGTTTTACAAACAAATTGTTTCTACGTGAAAAAAAAAACAAACTAAAATGTTATTTCTTAATTTTCGTTTCCTCTTTTATTTATTTATTTATTTTTGTCTCTTTTCCTTTAGGTGTTCTTCAGGGAGATCTTTCTAACAATCCTGGAGACGACATCCAGCTCCTTTGAGCATAAGTGGATGGTCATTCAGACTCTAACGCGAATATGTGCGGGTTGGTGCACCTCAGTGTACACTTGCACACAACATGGACACATACACACAAATGTCTCGCACATTATTGGTTCAAATGTCAAACCCATTTGTGAATCAGTCTGCTGCTCTTCTCACAGATGCACAATGTGTGGTGGACATTTATGTGAACTATGACTGTGATCTCAACGCTGCCAACATTTATGAGCGGCTGGTAAATGACCTGTCTAAAATCGCCCAGGGAAGGAGTGGACAGGAGCTGGGCATGACTCCATTACAGGTGGCTATCGTCATGTTTGAACTACAACATTAGGATACTTTACATGGCATGTTATTAAGTTTAAATGTACATAATACAGCATATGCCATAAAATTTAGATTTCATTTAAAGGATTCTTTGATCTGAAACAACTTAAATAAGGTAAAAATATCAACACAAGTAATTAATCATTAAAAAAGACAACAATATTAGCAATGCCAAAAAAACATTTCAGAAATGAACCAGAAGAGTACAAACATCTCTTTTTAACTGGTTGCATGTTATCGATATCTCAGTATGTCATATAATTTAGATTTTTTTTTAAAACCGATAATTTATTTTAAAATTAATTCAAATGCGGTAAAAAATATATTAAAATAAGTATTTTTTTATTTTTTCATCTTTTTATTAAAATATAAAAAGATGAAGTGATTAATCATAAGGAGCCGACAATATTAGCAATGCCACAATACTACATTTTAAAAATAATTCCAGAACAGCACAAACCTCTCCAGTAAAAACTAGTGCATGATTCACTGCAGTGAAAATCTTCTCAAACTGCACTGTGTTGATTGGTTAATGATTCATTTGCAGGAGCTGAGTTTGAGAAAGAAAGGGCTGGAGTGTCTGGTGTCCATTTTGAAGTGCATGGTGGAATGGAGCAGAGACATGTACATCAACCCCAATCTGCAGGCCAACCTTGGTAAGACAGCACTGAGGTGTTTTAAACATCTGCATCATCAGAATTTTCTAAGTCTAGACTGTGTTGCGTTGTAGGTCAGGAACGTCCAGCAGAGGGTGACAGTGCGGATGGGAAGCTCCAGGAGCATCTTTCCTCTCGCAGAGATAGTGTGAGCTCTATGGACTCCACTGTGTCATCTGGAGTTCAGCAGTCTCAGCCAGATCACCCTGAGCAGTATGAGGTCATCAAGCAGCAGAAAGAGATCATTGAGCATGGCATTGAGCTGTAAGTTTTCTTTTCTTTTTTTTTTTTTTAAGTTTCTTTGTTTTCTTTTCCATGTGTTGCTTTGACCATTTCTGTGTTTCTTAAAGATTTAACAAGAAACCAAAAAGGGGGCTGCAATACCTGCAGGAGCAAGGCATGCTGGGCACCTCACCAGAGGATATCGCACAGTTCCTGCAACAGGAGGAGCGACTGGACACGGTAAGTTCATGCTTGTTTTCAGACATGGATAAATTAGTAAACCAAGACATTTTGTACTACTGTAGGCTCTGTTGTGTCATGTCATCAGACTCAAGTTGGTGAGTTCCTGGGAGAGAATGTGAAGTTTAATAAAGAGGCGATGTACTGCTACGTGGACCGGCTGGACTTTTGTGGCAAAGACTTTGTGTCAGCTCTCCGTGCCTTCCTGGAAGGCTTCAGGCTTCCGGGTGAAGCCCAGAAAATCGATAGGCTCATGGAGAAGTTTGCCGCCCGCTACCTGGAGTGCAATCAGGGGTGAGTTTTGCAGTCTGTGAAAGAGTTTTATATTTGTTAAGCTTGCTGGGGTTTGTGTTTGTGCTGACCTGTCTGTTGTTCTGTAGGCAGACTCTGTTTGCCAGCGCAGACACTGCTTACGTTCTGGCCTACTCCATCATCATGTTAACCACCGACCTACACAGTCCACAGGTAAAGACTACTTATTGTTTACTCACTGTCTCCCTTCTCTTCCTTTGCTTTGCTTTGTACTTACTAAGACACCTTGGCAACTAACCAGAACCTTGGCAACTGCAAAACCACACTCCCGCAACCATCCAGAACACCCTAGCAACTTTTTGCAACTGCTAAAAAAAAGCATGCTTGTTTTTCCTTCGGTAAAATGTAAAAATCTAGTTTTGTTTTCTCTTCTCTTCAGGTGAAGAACAAGATGACGAAGGAGCAGTACATAAAAATGAACCGTGGTATTAATGACAGTAAAGACCTGCCCATGGAGTATCTCTCCTCCATCTACGATGAAATTGCAGGCAAGAAGATTGCCATGAAAGAGAGCAAAGAATACTCCATCACTCCCAAATCTAGTAAACCGAGTAAGAGCCTCTCAACAAAATACCTGTGTAATTTCCTTTGATGGAATTGAATAAAACCCTGTTGAATGCTGACATGAGCTATTTGTCCTCCTGTTAGATGTAGCCAATGAGAAGCAGAGAAGGCTGCTGTATAACATGGAGATGGAGCAGATGGCCAAAACGGCTAAAGCTCTGATGGAGGCTGTAAGTCACGCTCAGGCTCCCTTCTTCAGTGCCACTCACCTAGAGCACGTCCGGCCAATGTTCAAGGTAATGCCAGATGTCCAATAAACCACGTCTTAACAGCTCCATGCTATTGAGTATTGGAACAGAAAGTCATTGTTAGGTCAAAAGGATCATGAGCAGGTCATGGAGGAGATGATATGATCTGATACTGTTCCAGGATGTGGTTTCACACATCAGTCTACAAAAAGGTCAAAAGGAAATTAAACTCTGAAAGTATGTTTTGTGTGTGTGTTCATTTCTCAGTATGTATGTTTATGTGTTTTGATCTATGTAAAACAGCTGGCCTGGACTCCTCTGTTGGCGGCGTTCAGTGTAGGACTCCAGGATTGTGACGATCAGGATGTGGCATCTCTTTGTCTGGAGGGGATCCGATGTGCTATCAGGATCGCCTGCATCTTCAACATGCAGGTTTGTGTTTATACACATTTCATATGGTAAATCATACCATTTAATTTAGTTCTTTCTGGTCTTATTTTCTTCTCTATATCACTCTTTTTTCAGTTGGAGAGAGATGCCTACATCCAGGCCTTGGCCCGGTTTACGCTGCTAACAGCCAGCTCAAGTATCACAGAGATGAAGCAGAAGAACATTGACACCATAAAGACTCTCATCATGGTCGCCCACACCGATGGAAACTACTTGGGCAACTCCTGGCATGAGGTGGGCATCAGAGCATGTAAATGGAGTTGAGCATAATGTCAGCAATCTCTTCAAAGTGTGCTGTAATTACTCCAAATCCACTCCTGGTTTTCCAAAAATATTTTATCTAGCTAGACAGTATAATCTTTAGTGACAAATCAGCAGAATTTGCAACAGAAATGAATAATTTTTAATAGAAAACTGGTCTAAAACACTTTCAGACTCACCCCAGACCAGCAGGTCATTTTGTTGAGCCCTGCAAAGTCATGCAACTTTACTCTATGCAGGGGCATAAACCCCTGCTCTCCTCAAACTATTGATCTGCTAAAGTTTGTTTCCAGCCTCAACATATCTGCCTGCTCTTTGTTTAGATTCTGAGGTGTATCAGTCAGCTGGAGTTGGCCCAGTTGATTGGGACAGGGGTGAAGACGCGTTATATCTCCGGTGTGGTCCGGGACCAGGGAGGCAGCATAAAGGGCTTCCCATCAGGGGGAGAGGAATTCATGCCCCTCGGCTTAGGTAAGCCATTGTACCGACTGCAGTTAATAGCTCATGGATGGGGCCGAAGTTTTCAGCCTGTTTATTGTTTGTTTATTGGTGTGTGTGGACGATGTTCTTATGGAGCAAAACAATATTATTGGTCTCCTGCAGGTACTCTGGTTGGAGGTCCAGACAAGCGTCAGATGGCTCATATCCAGGAGTCAGTGGGGGAGACCAGCTCTCAGAGTGTTGTGGTGGCTGTAGACAGGTGCATTGAAATCACACGACAATACAAACATACAAACATCGCTGTTTATGTTTCCTTGTCTGACCTTCCGTCTCTGTTTTGTGTGCCAGAATCTTCACTGGATCCACCAAGCTTGATGGAAATGCAATTGGTAGGGTTTTTGTTTTAATGTAACAACATTGGCATTACATTTTTTAAGGGGGTAATATATTTTAAAGGGATGGTTCACTGTTTTTTTTCTAGGCTTGATTGTGTTTATGGGGTGCAGTCTAATGTGTTAATGCTTTGTTTAAAAAAAAAAAAACCCGCATTATTTTTCACATAATTTACCTTTATTCCACACCGCTCTGTCCCTTCTCTGAGAAACGTGCTGATCATTTCCTGCTTACATGAAGCCCCTCGCTCAGAAATAGGCGATGGGCTCTGATTGGTTAGCTAGCCCAGTGTGTTGTGATTGTCTAAACCGCATCTAGTGGGTGTCTAAATGTCCTGCCCCTCACCTCGGCGGCGGTTGTATTGTAAACAACGGCGTCGTTAATATTGCTTATCAGTTTGAGCCCGATTGAGAAGCAAGAGGATATTATTGAAGAGGATTGTGTAGAACCTGTGCAAGCACGGCTTTTAATGGTAGGCCTAAGTTTTTTGTTTGTTATCTCATACTTTTAGATACGCTGTTATTTGTAAATGCTACTGCTTATGTTAGCTTTTAATATACGGTTTTATCCTGATTAAAGCTTTAATACAGTATGGCACCTGTTTAACGCTTCTCATAGCTATGTGAAAATAAGTGTATAAATGGAACCGTTCATTGTTGGAGCTGAGCTGAATGAGAGAGAGAGAGAGATGCAGAGCAGGGGGACGTGAGGAACAGTATTACAAACAGCTGCTTTAGAACATTGATTTTGAAACTTGTGAATCCATTAGAATCGTTAGAAGACTGAATCGCGATTCATATATATAGATATTTACGTGCACCTCTAGTTTTCTCTTCCTCTTCTCTAAAGCAGCGCAGCATGGCTTGCCCCCTTTGCTGCCTTTTATATCTGGTTTTATATTTATTATATATCTATATTTATATCTATATCTGGTTATCTGTGTTTGTGATGTCACGAACCCGGGAAGTAACTTATCGTAGTCCCTACAAGCCATTTGTGTAGGCATTAAACTGCCAGAATTTTAAGACTATATCTCCGTTTGCATTGAACTTTCAGCTTCGTAACTTTGCAGATATTGTTTATGCTCAAACAGCAACATTACACACTAACGTTAAAAAAGTGAAATCGCAATCAACCACCCCTTTAAATATATACACTACCGTTCAAAGGTATGTGGTTGGTGAGTTGTTTATTTACTTATTTTTATATTGTTGAAAGTCTCTTATACTCACTAAAGTAATATTATGAAATATTGTTACAATTTAAAGTAACTTTTCTATTAGTATAATTTGAAATGTAATTTATTCCTCTGATGGCCAAGCTGAATTTTCAGCATCAATACTCCAGTCTTCAGTGTCACATAATCCTTCAGAAGTCATTCTAATATGATGATTTGCTGCTCAAGAAACATTTATTATTAACAGTTATGCTGTAAACTGATGCATTTGTTTAGGATTTTTTGATGAATAGCAAGTTCAAAAGAACAGCATTTATTTTAAAAAGAAATGTTTGATGTTTTTACTGTCACTTTTGATCAATTTCATGCATTCTTGCTGAATAAGTATTGGTTTATTTTAAAAAAAATCTTACTGACACCAAACCTTTGAACGATAGTGTAACTATCAGATGATATAATTTATTTATTATTAGCACAAAAATCAATGAGGGTCTCAATTAGCTATTTTGTGATAAAATTGTGAGAGCACAAACTTGAACAAATAAATTGACATTTATTTAAAATGCTCTAATTTCATTAGAAAACATGGTGATCAATGTTCCCCAGTGCTGCAAATGAGAGCGAGAAAATGCTAGGGGTTTGATTTATAAAGCGGTTCAGTTTGTAGTTGTAAAACATGGAAAATAATTAGCATTGATTCCCTCAGGAATTAAATGGTTTTTAAAGTAGCAGTTTTGAGTTTATGTACAAAATAAGGTCTATATGTAATATTATATGATAACGTTTTGTTCTACCACAGTAGTTACATAGTCAAACCCTTAATGTGACTTTTGAAGCAGTTGTGTTGCTAAATAAGGACTACTGCTACTACAAGGATGAAAGTTTACATGTTTCACAAATCAAACTGTTGGTAGTCCTTATATATGCACTATACAATGTGAAATAAAAGTTTGCGTCACGCTACAGCATTACTCATTGGGAAAAAATAGCTTGTTACTGGAAAGCAACACTATTTTGAAAACAATTGAGCTGCTGTCACGCAACTGAGAAGTGTAGCTAGGTTATTTGCGTCACTACATGTAGTAAGTTAATAACCCAACACTATTTTGAGAGCATATGTGTGGGTTGATTATGTGGAAAAATATACTTTTAATTCTACTCACGTAAACTTGAGTCAGTTTTGGTTGTATTTACTAAGAAATTAACAGGAACAGCTGCATTCTTAACATATCGTTAGCTCCATGAGCAACGGAAAATCAGTTTTATGTTTTTAGTGTGTAAGTGGGTGTCCATGCTATTATCCTTTTCACCATAGCTTGGGTTTTTTCTCATAGTCTATTCATTCATTTGGTCCATTATATCATAAGGAAGTGACTTACAAGTGATGGGGTTGTTCAGTCAGAATTGCTTCTGGATCTCTGTTAAACAGGGTTGCCAAGTTCACAGTTGTTGTTTTTTTTGGACTGAAATAGTTGTATTTATTTTACATTCAGCCAATAATAAAGCTGTGCTAGATTATGGGTTTTTGTAGATATTGTATCTGGGGACAAAATGTCAGTGAGATTTGTGTTAATTGTAAACTCTGCTCTATCTCCAGTGGACTTTGTGCGTTGGCTCTGTGCGGTGTCCATGGATGAGCTGGCCTCTGCTCACCAGCCGCGCATGTTCAGTCTGCAGAAGATAGTGGAGATCTCCTACTACAACATGAACCGCATCCGTTTGCAGTGGTCACGCATTTGGCAGGTCATTGGAGATCACTTCAACAAGGTCTGTAGCCTTACCTAAAGGTGCAGTCATATTTACTGCTGTTCTGTGAATATTTGTTGTGAATTTTGCATCAGGTTGTTCAGTTTGGCCACTCTGATTCGCTGTGTTGACCTTTTTTTGCATGCAAAATTTTGCTAATGTGACCGCACCTTCAAGGTGCCAGTGAAATGTTTTTTTCTAGATAAGATAATCAGTAAAATGGCTGTCTGATTGTGTTTTATGTCTGGTTTGGCAGGTGGGTTGTAATCCTAATGAGGATGTGGCCATCTTTGCTGTGGACTCCCTGAGACAACTTTCTATGAAGTTTCTGGAGAAAGGAGAACTGGCCAATTTCCGCTTCCAGAAGGACTTTTTAAGGCCATTTGAACACATCATGAAGAAGAACAGGTGAGGAAAGGAGAGTTATAAATGTGAATGATTGAAAAGATAAAGAAATGAGGCAAATTGCTGTAGCATGCTGAAACATGTTAACTTTAAACACTGGTGGAGTGTGTAATTTTCAGTAGGGATGCACAGAAATTTCCGCCACCGAAAATGGCATTTCGGTTTTTGGCCAAAAGAGGAAAAAAAGGCCGAAAATATGAGCTGTAAATAAACGGTGCGCCACACCGCCCTGCAGTGTTCAGCACGCAGGTTTCACTCTCCCTCTAGCTGTGTCATGATGCTCCGCTCTATGAATGTGCATTCTGTTGAGTTGCTCACAGCCTATGCAAACTCTCCACTCATGTACCACTCATGCTCACCGGAACCGCAAAGTCCACTTAACGTGCCGACAGGAGATTTCTATGTAGTATACTTGCTCCTGTTTGCTACTACTACTACTGTGCTGTTACATGGCAACGCTGGTAAAATGACGCTACCATCTCGTTCACTGATCTGCTCCCAGCTATGCTCTGCTCACATGACTCTGATGATAATAGCTTTGTAGGACTATACATTATTTGGATAATTAGTCAAAAAAAAAGTTGTATCTTGATTCTGAATAAAAATAATATATTGATATTTAATATTAATATACTTTCTGTCCAATTTTATTGTGTTACTTTCAATAAAAGTGTGGTTATTTTATTGGCTTGTTTTGTTTAAATTCAGTATCATTAAAATTGAGTTAAATTAAAATTCTCACAAAATTACTTTGTATTATTTAATAAAATAAATAATTATTACAAAGCAGTTTCGGGTTTTGGCCAGTTGCATCCAGAATTTTCGGTTTCGGGCCAGAATTTTCATTTCGGTGCATCCTTAGTTTTCAAAGGTAAAATATTTTGTTATCCCAGCTGATTATGCAGAAGCAACTGTAAGTAGGCCATAGGGCTTAGGACTGCATGATTTTTTCCCCCTCCTGAAAAAAATTGAGATTGTGATTTAAAATGCTGTGATAGTTTGTGACAATTTGGTGAAAATGTTGTCATTATATATCAATACGGTTCTAAAATAATATTATTACTAAAAAAAATAGAAAAATTACTAAATAAAAACTTTATATAGATTATTGTAATATTTTACTGGAAAAAAAACTATTTAAAAAAAGTTACAACAATACATTTACATAAACTAATATTTAATTACCATTATTTAATATTTAATTAATTTTCAAACGTTAAACCATCAAACTTTTGTTTTGATGGAAAAACCACATGCAGACCTTACACGGCACATATGTTTCTTTAAATAAATTGCAACCTTTGCCTTTTAAATAAATTTATGATTTCAGTTTTATTTTGATTAATTATGCAGCCCTAACACTGGCTCTGTGGTGCCATCAAAACTCAGTTTGAGAGACACAATCAGTCTGACACAGCAACATTAGATGATTCAATAGCAAGTTTGGGGCAGAACTATCAGTTTGTCTGATTGGTGAAATATTCAAGGAAACCTATCTGAAGTCATATTTTTCCATTTTAAGCCATGCATTTCAGTTTCTTTTGCAGTAACTTCATCCATTTTAAAGGTCGCCTACTATCCGGGACATGGTGATACGTTGTGTGGCCCAGATGGTGAACTCCCAGGCTGCTAATATTCGCTCTGGCTGGAAGAACATCTTCTCTGTGTTCCATCAAGCAGCATCAGATCATGATGAGAACATTGTGGACCTCGCGTTTCAAACCACAGGACACATTGTTAGTAAGTACCGGAAAATGTACATTATTTTATAAACTTCCATATTGAACATTTAAAAACAAAACAAAATTCTCATGTCTATCCTTTGTTTCCTCACAGTGAATACATTTCAGCAGCACTTTGCTGCAGCCATCGACTCTTTCCAGGATGCAGTCAAATGTTTGTCAGAGTTTGTATGTAATGCTGCATTTCCTGACACCAGTATGGAAGCCATACGGCTCATCCGCCACTGTGCGAAATATGTGTCTGACAGGCCGCAGGTGAGTGCTGTCACCTCAGCTTTTGTTACCCATGACGACTGAGCTTCAAAAATGACATTATAGTCACTTTTCCCTTTTCCAGGCACTGAGGGAATACACTAGTGATGACATGAATGTGGCCCCTGGTGACCGCGTTTGGGTGCGAGGCTGGTTCCCCATCCTGTTTGAGCTTTCCTGCATCATCAACCGCTGCAAACTAGATGTCAGGACCAGGTGGGTCCCCATCTTTAACCCTGCTATGGTCTTCACTTTGATACAAAGAAATGATGTGGATGTTTGGAGCTTATTCTGAGAGTGTTTGTGTGATGCAGGGGTCTGACTGTCATGTTTGAGATCATGAAGAGTTACGGACACACCTTTGAGAAGCACTGGTGGCATGACCTCTTTCGGATCATCTTCCGAATATTTGACAACATGAAGCTCCCAGAGCAGCAAACTGAAGTGAGTATCAATCACAACTTTTATACTACCAGCGTTGCAAAGTAACTTTAGCAACGCTGCTAACCTATCTACATTTTTGATAAAGTGATAGTAGCTCAACCGTATTAAAAATACTTCAGCTTTTCCAATAACAGGCCACGTTTTTCCATTAAGTAGCAGTATAGCAAGACAAAATGTTACATCACCAATTTTTGTCACATTATCTTGTACATGCAGCCTTCGAACTGAGTGAGCTGAAGTAATAATCAAACATGCTTCACTAACATGCCTATTAGAGCAGTAGCACTGGGAAGTGCTCATTTCATGTCCGTTGGTTCAGTGTGTTCATTTTAATGAACAAAAACGGTTCACCGATTCAATTTAATCATTAATTTGGTTTTCAGTTTGGTTATATAAATGTAGATTTTAAATTTTTTTTTTGTGCGTAATTATCTAATTTGAGTGTTAATATTACATTTGAATGCATTCTTCCTAGTTGATATACTTGATAAATATTGATATTTTCAACGGATTCATTTAATCTGATCTAATTAAAAAAATATTCCCCCTTATATAACTTTTATTAGCTTTTCCATTAGTTGTATCCACCTCATTGTTAACTTAAGAGCAGACGCGGTCATTTGTAAATTGAATGTGCTAGGCACTTTGTTATTCTTCTAGCTATAGTGGCTGATAAATCGAAAGTCTTGCATATTGATAGGAAATATCTTCCACATGGTAAAATAAGATGTTTTTTCTTTTACAGAAAACAGAATGGATGACAACAACATGTAACCACGCCCTCTACGCTATCTGCGATGTGTTCACACAATTCTATGAGCCTCTCAGCGAGGTGCTGCTGGCGGATATTTTTGCACAGCTGCAGTGGTGTGTGAAACAAGGTGAGGATTTCTCTAATCTGTTGCGCTAATCATGAGGGAGAGTTTAGGAGTTTTAAGACATTGCCCTGCTACTTGCTGTACTTCATTCCAGATGGACATTTCAAATGTGACGCCTACACATGTCACACTTGAAGAAACATATTGGCCCAGTGGGTGGTAGTGTTTTAAATCAGCAGGGTGTGGTAATACAGGGAAAGTGTTAGTGTGTTATACTCGCAACTCCGCCTCTGTTCTCAGATAATGAGCAGCTGGCGCGGTCAGGCACAAACTGTCTGGAGAACCTGGTGATCCTGAACGGGGAGAAGTTCAGTTCAGAGGTGTGGGACGTCACCTGCGCCTGCATGCTGGATATCTTCCAGACCACCAGCCCTCATGCGTATGACACTCTTGCACACCACCATCTGTTTCAATGACACTTAACGACCTTCCGTCTGGATGTGTTTTGATTAGAGTTGTCGATCGATCTCAAAAAAATTAAATACACCAAAACAATCAAATAAATTACATGATATGCTAATTAATCTCAATAAGTTTCAGAATATTTTGTATTTTCTAGCTAAATCTGAAAGGATTTTTTTATTCTGTCAAGACACACCAACATATTCCAACTCTTGACATGACCACTGATATTGAAATCGGAGAGTGTTTGAACAGGCTGTTCAGGCTCCTGTAGCTCTGCTTATGAAATGTTCTCTCAGTTTGGTTCTGACTTTGCTCTTAACAGCTTGCTGACATGGCGACCAGCTGGACAGGAAGAGGAGGTGGGAGAAGGGAAACACATGGTGAGATCACAGTAACATAAATAAATATTGTGAATACACACACAAATAATTAACCACAATCAAGCACTTATAAGCCCTTATTCTGTCATACATTGTGTACTACGTTCTGCTAACAGTAAGACACACCCACCAGGCTTTGCTTGCTATTTATAGTAGACATTTACATATAAGGCTCTGGTTTTAATATGCATGTGTGTGTTTTTTAGGATGTTGAGGTTGATTCTCAGTCGCAGAGCAGCTTTGAGAGGACTCTTTCAGAGAGAGGACACAGTCAGATGTCCACCGCCAGTGATGAAACCTGGAAAGGAAAATCCCAAACCAGTACGTACAGCTGCAATGCAAAAGTAACAGTGAAGAATTTATAATGTCATAAAAGATGTCTACTTCAAATAAATGCTGTTATTTTGAACTTTATATACATTAAAGAATCCTCAATTCCACACCTTTGAAGTTTCAATAGGATTCACTCTTGTACTGAGTTTCAAACGTAACCTTATGCCACACAGCTCGCCTATTTTGTCCAAAATATAAAGAAGTCTGATAAGCTGCCGACGCCACACACCAACAGCCACATTCTCTTTGAACAATATGACCTCTTCCTCTTTTAAAGTCGGCATGAAACTGAAATCACAATCGACTTCTGTTCTCTACTGTGATGTATATCCAAGTGAAACTGCTTATTGAACAAGAATAAAGTTATATTGCAGGAATTGATTTTGGTCATTGAGAAATAAGTGGAGGCTGATCTGAATGTGAATAAAACAACACTTGACAACCTTGTTGCCAATCCCTCGTGCCATTTTACACATCAGTTCTCTGTCCTCTGACTTTTAACATGTTACTCTCTTACTCCAATCTAGGGGTCTCGGACCACAGGCTGTTTGCAGGGCTTCTTATAAAGTGTGTCGTACAGCTGGAGTTGATTCAGACCATAGACAACATTGTATTCTACCCGGCTACCAGCAAGAGGGAGGATGCTGAGAACATGGCCGCTGCTCAGGTGTGTTCACATAACCTCTGTTTGAAAGTAAACTCCATAAACAAATCTTTTTTTACGTGTGAACAGTCCTTTATGGTGTTGATACCATGGCTTAGTTATAGCATGCTAAACTTAAGTGTCTTCTGTTCTGTCTCTGTGTGTTTTCCAATAGCGAGATGCACTTGAGCAAGCAGAAGAGACAGAGGCCGATCAGGGCATGTACAGACACCTGTCATCACAGCACCTCTTCAAACTACTTGACTGCCTCCTTGAGTCCCACAGGTTTGCCAAGGACTTCAACTCCAACAATGAGCAGAGGACAGCGCTCTGGAGAGCAGGTCCGCACTCTTGTATTTCCTCGTCTGGGTTGTGGTAATGCTGACATTTATAGGAGACTGTCTTTTCTTATTGTGCGTGTCTTTTATTAATCTTGCATGTAAGGCTTTAAGGGGAAGTCAAAACCGAATCTTCTGAAGCAGGAGACCAGCAACACCACTGTACATATGCTGTATGGGAAGGTATCGGGACAGTAATGATATGTGTGTGTGTGTTTGATTTAGAGTGTGTAGTGAAGCCCTGGCTTACTTCATCAGTCTTACCTCAGAGAGCCACCGGGAAGCCTGGACGAGCCTCCTGCTGCTGCTACTCACCCGGACACTCAGAATGCCTGATGACAAAGTAATAACATACATAAACAAACACTGAACCAGAACATTAGATGCAGGGCCCAAAATTAACTTTTTGTCTCACCAGCCAATAAATATTTCATACCAGCTATGAAACAGGTTTTTTTGGGGGGGGAGGGGGGTATTGTTTTATTTGAATAATAATAATAATAATTTTTTTTCTATTTACATTTGAAATATTCAGCATATTTGGCACCACATGGAGTTTATGATATTACATTTTTCACTGAGCTAAAAGAGTCATAACAACAGGTTGTATGTCTTTTTTACAATTCAACTCAAGGTTCCTGATTAGATGGTTAAAGATAGTGGTGCACTTTTTGTCCTTCATGTTGAGTCAGACATCCAGTTAGCCACTAGATCTTGGTTTTATATTGTAAAATATTGACATGTTCCATGTAAGAGCAAAAATAGTGTCCTTATTAACCATACAGGTGAGTCTGATAATTAGCCAATGGGTGTTATTTCCTGTAGGAAAAGTCTTGTTTTGGATATCTCTCTTATCCTTCATGGGTCTGAGTTAAGGCTTTTATTACAGGAAGCACGCTGCTGAAATGCCAGCTTGTCAGTGTGATGACCTTTATATGTAAAAGAGACCTGCGCTATTACGCAGACAAACTACTAGCAGCCCTGGGGATCTTCCCTGTCCATAACTAAAATACACTTTCCCATTCATCACTGTTCTGATAATATCAGGTTTTCCCTGTGGCGTTCCACTCTAGATTGACACTCTGCTAAAAGGTCTTTAAGGGAAACCCCTAACTGAAAAGATTTAAAGGATAGTTTACCCAAAAATGTAAATTACCCCTTGATTTACTCAAGCCATCCTAGGTGTATATGACTTTCTTCTTTCAGACAAATGCACTCGGAGTGTCCTGGCTGTTCCAAGCTTTATCGTTTTGTACTTCTAATTTGTATGTCTAAATCGTCTAATTTATTGCCATTAATGGTGGTCCAGAAAAATGTGCTTTCATCCATCATAAAAAGTGCTCCACATGGCTCAGAGGGGTTAATAAAGGCCTTCTGAAGTGAAGCAATGCATTTATGTAAGAAAAATATCTATATTCAAAACCGGAAGCTTATGCTACACCTACGTCATCCACTGAAACGCCACTCTCTCATAAACATGCGTACCACAGTTAGCAGAAGCTAGAGATTACGGATTGTAAAGCTGTAAATATGGATATTTTTCTTACACAAATGCATCACTTTACTTCAGAAGGCCTTTATTAACCCCCTGAGCCATGTGGAGCAAGTCCTGGCTGTTCCAAGCTTTATCGTTTTGTACTTCTAATTTGTATGTCTAATTCGTCTAATTTATTGCCATTAATGGTGGTCCAGAAAAATGTGCTTTCATCCATCATAAAAAGTGCTCCACATGGCTCAGAGGGGTTAATAAAGGCCTTCTGAAGTGAAGCAATGCATTTATGTAAGAAAAATATCTATATTCAAAACCGGAAGCTTATGCTACACCTACGTCATCCACTGAAACGCCACTCTCTCATAAACATGCGTACCACAGTTAGCAGAAGCTAGAGATTACGGATTGTAAAGCTGTAAATATGGATATTTTTCTTACACAAATGCATCACTTTACTTCAGAAGGCCTTTATTAACCCCCTGAGCCATGTGGAGCAATTTTTATGGGCTTAAAAATCTCAACCACCATTCACTGCCATTATAAAGCTTTGAAGAGCCAGGACACTTTTTAATATAACTCTGATTGCATTCATATGAAAGAAGAATGTCATATACACCTAGGATGGCTTGAGGGTAACTAAACCATGGGGTAATTTTCATTTTTGGGTGAACTACCCCTATAACACTTTAAATTAAATGTTATTAAATTTCAAATAAAGTAATATGAAATAAAATGGCATCAGCCCATGAATGTCTAACATTGTCATCTCTCTTTCAGTTCAAGCCTCATGCCTCCTGCTACTACCACCATCTGTGTGAGATGATGCAGTTTGACCTCATTCCAGAGCTTCGTGCTGCTTTGCGGCGATTTTTCCTTCGCATCGGCTCCGTCTTCCACATCGCCGCTCCTGAATTGGGCAAAGCTCAGCGTTCATCATCATAATGTGGATCAAAACTGGGAACACAGATCAGAGATGAACTGGGAAGAAAGCGGGGCTGTAAAGTGGATGGATGGTCTGCGTGTATAAGCCTCTGCTGTGATTTGAAGGACCGTACAGGAACGCAGAATGATTGCGTGTGACTGTCCCATACTTTCCTCTGCCAGTCCTGACTCATTGCTGCCAGTCGCTCCCCTATGAGAGAACAGCACTGTGACCCAGCAGGGTGACTCTTCTGCTGTGTCATCTGTCTGTGTTGTTAAGAGTCATGAGTCATATTTGTTTATTTTTATTTGGACTTTCTTCTGGATGGCTACGAAAATAATTTATTACCAGTACTGCTGTATATCTGGTTTCTGATCGTCTGTTGATTTCATTGTTTTGGCTTTTGTCCTATCTGTAAATTTTTGTCTGTTTTAAAGGCTGAAGAAAGATAGACATACAGAAATGAGATCATCCCGTTATTAAGAGCATGTAAATGACACCCAATGAGCTTGTGCCATTGAATAATGGCATATTTGTTAACGATTTGTTAAGGTCCAAAAATGCCCGTTATCAATGTTCTTTATTGATTCATCATACAATTAAACAATTATCTCTGATTTAAATTCACTCAAGCAACCTACAGAGGTGTTTGCATTTAAAATGCTTATAGTTTGGGGTAAAAGACTTAAATTTGGTTTCGGTGTGTTCACACTAAACCCCAAATTGCCCTAAGTAACGGTTGCTTTCAAAGCATTTAGTGTTTATTTTACATGTCGATGCTTACGCTTGCTAATCCAGACCAGACAGACACTACCATTTCTTCTATGCCACACATCATGCTCATTTGGTTTCCATCATATTCAGATTTATTGCTTTTTTTTTTTTTTAAGGGTTTATTCATTCTTTTTTTATTCTTTTTTTGGTTCATATGTATCATTGAAATCTTAAGACACCAAATGAATATTTAATTTTAGTGCACTAATGTTTGCTTAATAGATTTTTTTTAAAACAATTCATTTTTCAAGTGTTGTTCACTCTTGATTTGGAGTCAGACTGAATCAGTTTATGGGATGGATGCCAGTCACTGATGATGACTGGCATCAGTGTTCATTACCATAAAACTAGTGAAGTGGGAGAAATACAGGAATACAAATGTACTGTATAATCCAGGTATATCTTCATTAAACCCCAGCAACATATGACTTATTAGTGTATTACCAGTGTAGATTCAACTCCCAATTCATTTTCATTAAGGATGCATTTCATTCTTGAAGTGCATTTAAATATTTTCTGAAAAGCATTCCTTCCCTTGCAACTATGGATGTCTACTTTGCTTCCCTTGAGACTGGGAAATATAAATATATATAGTATATGAAGAAATACAATGTGTAAAGTTTTCATGTAAAATATACAGAATAATGTTAAACTGTATACATATTGTGATGTAATCTTACAAGCATTTGGTGAAGTAATCAATAAAGTTTGAAATTCTGAACCATTGAATTTTCTCCTGTAGATGTTTCTTTTATATTAAGGTTTTCAAAGAGGGGTCTAAAACTGAGTTTCCTTATATTTTTATGGCATTTCCCTTACCGAATTTCTGTCTGTCTAACGATCTAAACTGCATATATAGTGTAGTAATGTTTGTTCTTTTACACTAGGGGTCTCCTGTTTGAACGAGAGTCTGGGTGGAGGGTCCCTGGTGTTTAAAGATAGAAAACCTCTGCTTTATATCATGACAAAACCAGCATATCAAACGAAGAATTACATTTGAATAAAGCGAAGATTCGTACTCCTTTAAATGCGCCTCAGGGTGTCGCTGTAACAGACGCCTCACGCGCGCTTTGGGGTAACAAAGGTTACCATAGTAATTCTGCCACTCTTTGTTTAGTGAGCTCGAGTCGTTTACGGCTATCGAAAATGTACATTCATAACGTCAGTTAAGTAAGCATATCCTAATATTTGTAGTTATATGAAGAAAATCATTGAGAGGAATTTATATCAGACCCCATAATGTGTAAAAGTTGCGAGTTTGTTCAGATTTCGTCTTTAGTATTAGTAACGTTAGCAGTTACACTGAATGGCGCGTCTCAACATTTGAAAACATAATCGAATGTTGCTTTTCAAATGATAATAAGCTTTAATTAACGACTCTGGAGTGAGCCAGCATACTCAGTCCACATCTGATGTGTCTGCTGTAATGTATGAATAGGCCCTTAGTTTAAAGAGCAGCTCTGAAGGGCTGAAGGGGCGGGACTGAGCCAGCGCTGCTGAATGCGCGGCTGACAGCGGC
This sequence comes from Sinocyclocheilus grahami, assembly GCF_001515645.1. Lineage (NCBI taxonomy): Eukaryota > Metazoa > Chordata > Actinopteri > Cypriniformes > Cyprinidae > Sinocyclocheilus > Sinocyclocheilus grahami. The sequence goes on from NW_015506003.1 coordinate 186,016, forward strand.
TCTACACCGAATGCGCTCTGGTCGAGGAGAAACACGCCGACATCGATCATGCGGGAGAATTTGCCTTTACAAATATCCGAGTAAGTACCAAAGGTCTGCGGCTCGGTCTGAAATGTGAGCTTTATCTTTATACTCGCTTCCAAATGATTTTGTGTTTCCCTGTACAGCCAGTCCATCTTCCATGACGGTAACTTAGCTACACGGCTAACTAGCCGAAGGGGGAAAGATTGACGTCGTTGGCTTGAATTTGACAGGAATTGCATTCTTGGCCAGCGAGAACCATCAGTTATACAGGGCTTGTTATTAATTTGCTCTCTTGCTAGTATATGGTCTTTCTCATGACTTATATGCGTGCAGAAATGCATTGCATTCATTCGAAAATAAAACATAACGGGGTGTGTTTAATTTTACTTACGTGCGCAAATCATGTATGCTGACCGAGAAAAGATTACAACATTACAACAAGATTACAACAATCATCTACATCCAGCGTTTCTCCTCAGCTTAGACAGTGCGGCATTTGGAGAGCTCTCAGGCTCTGCTTGTGATCAGCAGCAATGTTTGGCTGATCATTACGAGTTTGGTCCTTATATGTCCGTTTTCTCGGACTGCAGTGATTCTGTGTGGTCGCTTCTCTGAAGGTTTGATAGGTCTTGCACTACAGATCTGACCGGTGGTCTCCGCTCGGCCTCTGCTGTGGGCCCGAGAACGGAGCCTTTATTACGTAATGGTTGTGTAGGCAGCCACTGCGCGAGAGCGTCATTTGGTGATCATATCCTATCACAGAGAGGGGAGGTCTGCTTTAAAGACACATATCCAGCACTGGCTCGTTTTTTCCTCATACAGTATTACTTTTGACCTGTCGCTGTTTCCATTTGATATTGTCGCTTAATCTATAACTAACATTCACATAAACTCACTGGAGTTGTTTGCTTGGTTGTCTTAATCTACGAGAGGAGTAAGCAGACTGTGTTTTGGTAAGCTGAATGCTCTTTTACTCTCCGTGTTGTCATTATCTTAAACGTTGTCAATAAGCACGTTAACGTGCGATAAAGTAGAAAAATGTTGACGTTAGACTTTAAGTAACTTAGTTGCTAACTAGTTGGTCGATAAAAGATTAGGCTTTCTAATCTTTACATTGCATATCTGTATATTAGCCACTACTCTATGTAGACTTTCCTTTAAGACAAAAACATGTTGTTTCTTGAGAATCCTAACAAAACCGTGAATAGCTTTGTGTTCGTCTGGGAGATAACGTTATTCATACACGCGGGGACTCTGTGGGAATGTGCGCAGTGCATTCACACCGCGTGTCTCCTTATTAGAACCGCACAGAATTCGCTCTTGGAAGTGTCTGCTGATCAATCCAGCGACATCAGTAAGTGCGACCACATCATGTAATAGACATAACATTACTCATACAGTACCTGTGAAATAAAGGATGTGGCTCGTATTTTAGAGAATATGCGTCATATTCGGACAGAGTCATTAGTCATTTAAGTAGCATAATATGCGAATTATTATGTATTTAATTTTTTATATAATTTTCCCCCGCGACTAAAAAGAGCAGCTTCTGGAATGTGCTGTGAGCCTCGTTGTCAGCACGTGTTTGGCTGATCCAGTGTTTCCTGAGAACTCTCGCGCTTTTCCCAGGAGCGATCAGATAATGCACCGCGTCAACACGCGCGATGGGGTCAAAAAAACGAAATCAGCAAAAATCTCTCACTTAATCCATTTATTTAATAATAAAGTTATTTAAAAATCTCTTTGCTCGGCAGAGCTGCTTCTGTGTACAACAGTAAGCGCAAGCTAGATTAAATTGATTATTAAGTTTTAAATATGGTTATTTTTCTTACAAAAACATATCGATTCGTTACAGGAGCCTTGTGAGGCACTTTTTATTATGGATGGATGGATGCGCTTTATTTCACTTCTTTTGGACTGATGAACTGCAACACCCGCTGACTGCCATTTTAACAGCTTGGAAGATCAAAGACCATTTTTAATATAACTCCGACTGAATTCGTCTGAAAGAAGAAAGGATTAGAATCAGCCGTGAATAAAGGCCATGACGATGGAGTCACATGGATTTGAAGTGACTGATAAAGTGTGTTGATTTCCTCTCTGATTGTTGATATCCTATCTGATTGATCAGTCATATATGGTTAGGAGTCTCTTTCTAGGTTCCACCTTGTTCTCCTCCTCAGAAATGTCTTTTCTGCTCCACTAACTAACTGGAATTTCAAACAGGACTCTCCTTCGACTGCCAGTGGTTGACAAATTGGTTAAACATTAATTGTTTTGAGTTGGTTAGGCTACCCCAGTGTCTACTTTTTTTAGGGAAATCTTCCTATAAATGGGATTGACCAACACATAGGTCATTGCATTTTTAAGGAAATTGTGCAGCGTTTGTGATATGAAAAGCATGACTGTTTCTTAGCACCACACCATTCTTTTACATGCATGCTCTGCTTCAGCACCATCCAACATGCATAAGTCTTACAGTCTGTTTCTTGACAAATATCCCCAGAGGCTATGTCTGCCTGTAAGAGCAGGTTTAGGTCAGAGGCTGGTAAATCTGGCTGCATGTGTATCCAAGCACATGCATGAATGTTTTGGTCTGTATGTATATGGATGTATGCAGTCTGTGTGTGTGTGTCCCAGCTCATTGGGATTTGACTGACAGAATGGGAGCTGATGGTGATGTCTCCCCGGTGAGATGCATAACAGATTGGAGTCTGAGCCCCACTCTCCTGACTCATTAATCTTCTCTTTAATTCATTTACGGTACGCACAAACATGGCCACATTGCCAGGCAAGCGCAAAGGACACCTCCCACAGACAGATCCTCCAGATATATGACCTAAAATAAAACGGAGAGGTGTGCTGCTCAGATTACTTTACCTGCTGTGATCTGATTGGATGTTCTGTGGTCTAAATTTAATTTGGGCTGAGGGTTTAGTGGAGTCTGTTTTGTTGCTCTAATTGTCAGCTAAATTTGAGGTGTGGGGCTTCAGACCCGTGTTTTGTTTCAGGTGTCCTCTCCTCTCACTAAACAATTACATAATTAAACACTTATGATGTTTCAGGGCAAAGACTGATGCAATTGGGAAATTTGGATGTAGGAGAATAGTTAATAAACTGAGAACAGTGCTGTTAGTGTGATTGAGGCAACAGAGTTGCTGGAAATATCATCTGTCCAAGCCAGTGTTGCCGTGGTTTCAAGGTGACTGTACTTTCTGTGTTTGGGAAACTGTTGTTTGGTTTTCATCAAGGGCGCTGCTTCCTGTATTTGGATTACTGAACAAATGTTGAACAGTTAGAGAACCTTTTCGTTGGTGTCTGTTTTGATAAGTGTTTGATATTATAAAATCTGATTAATTAAAGTTTTTTTTTTTAAATGATTCATGGTCAATATTATATATTTTATTTTTACTTTCATTCATGAATGAAACACCGCTGTGTTTGCTTTTAGAGATGCACAGCGGCTAAGCTGTTACTATATTTGGAATTATTTTCATTGATGAAATAGAGCAAAATCAGGCAGTACGTGTTTATAGAACTGTTATATTAAATCAATATCACATTTGCAAACTCCTTGAATAATTATTAAAATCTGTCACTCTCCTTATCGCGATCTGTGGGCGCACAGAAAATGAGAGTTCTCAAGACTCAAAAGTACGTGCAAAAGATAAGTTCCGTCATCTGTCATCACGTTATAAGCGCGGAACCTGCGGGAATGAGTATAATTATTATTAATAGCCGCAATCCTGCGCCTGAAATTCAAGACCTGCTCTGTGTTCTCTGCTAATAACCCGACTGTGAATGATGCTAGCGGCGTTATGTTGTCAGTGAGAAGCTGCAGCCGTGGCCGGGAGGATTTTTGGTGTGCTGGTGTTCTGACAAATAATGCTACCTATCAGATTATGCTACCAACAAATCGTCAGAACTACAACAATGTGCTAAATGTTTCTTTTCCCCTCATTTTTTTTCCCTTGACGGAAATCCGTCGTAGCGACGGAAAACTTTCATCCCTGAGTAGTATTATGTACATCATACTGCACCACAGTAATATATTTCTGATCATTTCTTTAAGCTAACCAGAACTTATATTTTGACGGGTTGCCATGAGGAACTTGTTTCTGTAGGTCTATGTAAATGAGTACTGACCTACTTTTGATTAATTCATCCAAACTTTGACAAATTCCGTGACATACCGTGTCATACAGTAAATTCAATTTTATGACTGGATTCCGCATCGCGGAAATCATAGATAATATTGAGGTTTTTTGCAACTTCAGTGTAACGTTAGTGGATTGGGATCTATTACAACTTAAGCAACGTCTGCTGCTGCCTTACCTTTGAGAGACAACTGATGCGTGATCACTGAAGCAGCTCTAGTTAGCAAGCGCTTTTGGAGTGAGAGTGAATTCCGCATTGATTGGTCGGACTCGTGACTCCCAACAAATCAGATGAGCGGTGGGCGGAGATTGCATTAGGCCACAGAGTGGTGAGTTCTGACAGGCTGCATCAGAGCCAAATAGCGCGTTTCAAAATTAAGTTATTTTATCGACGAATCGGTTTTGAAAATGACCGATACCGATAATCATAAAAATGATTAATATCGGCCAGGCCGATAATCGGTCGACCCCTAGTCTGTACCTTTAAGGAGGTGACTCAGAACGCTACTCTGTGAACCGCTAAACCAGACAGAGTTACTTGCACTCTATAAAAAGTGAGAGCCTGTAGGTGCATGCTGAATGATGTACTAAAATGGTAAATACCAAGCTGATATCAGAAATCCCTTTTTTTTTTTTTGCAAAAAAAATCATCACCCTCTTAAGCCCTATCGGCCATGTCTGTAATTTGTAAAGTAAAAATTCCCACGCAAATGACCTACCATAATTCGCCGAACACCGAGGTCCTCTGATAATATTAGTCCCGTGCGAATCGGCATCTCTGTTATTTGGCCAGCATTTAGCGGGTCGTATATCATTTTTCGAGGTTTTTGTTTCCTTCGCACCTTTTTATCCATCTTTCGTGAAGAATGGAGCTGCGTTGGAGTGTTTGATAGTATTTTGGTTGCTGTCATATCGCTACACCATACAATTTGCAGAAAAGAAAGCTGAAAAGGTTTTGAGGTTAATGTGTTACAAATAAATCAAGCATAAAGCTTGAGATATTATTTTAACCTGGTGAAATGTAAATGACACAGGACACGAAACTATATTAGTTCCTTTTTGGTTACACTTTACTTGAAGGGGTGTGCATAAGACTGACATGACACCTTCATAATCATGACATGACACCTACATAATCATGACATGACAAATGTCATGAATATGAAGGTTTTTTTATGCATGTTTATGGCAACTGTCATTCGCTCTTATGTAATTTTTAATGCAAAGATGACATTGTTTGAGATGTCTTTGTTATGGGCTATGGTTAGGGGTAAGGGTAGGGTTAGGTCAAATAATGTCATATTTGCATTAAAAATGGCATAACTGAGCGAATGACACTTAATGACAGTTGTCATAAAAATGCATAAAACCTCCTTCATATTCATGACATGTGTCATGTCATGATTATGAAGGTGTCATGTCAGTCTTATGCACACCCCTTCAAGTAAAGTGTTATCTTCTTTTTTTTTTTTAAATCCATCTAACCGGACCATAGAACGGGACTCTAAAAGCCTTGACATCGTATCCAGGAGATAAGTCAGTGAATTCAAGTAAAATCACAGGCTTCACTTATCCCGTGCGACTGCACCACATGAAATTCAGATGTGGGGGGGTAATTTCAAAATCACACAAGGTCCCCAGATAGTACTAATCCCGTGCGAATAGGGCTTTAGAGTAAGTGAGATCACATTGTTGACCTGAACTGAAGAGATGATGACCATCAGTTTGATCCGAGATCAAGTAACTGTGGAAAACGTCTTTGACGTTGTTGTTGTTTATTTTGACCCTAAAAATGTTACAATGCAATTTCACCTTCAGAAAAAATTGACATCCTGTTTGTTTTGCAACTTTTGTGTAATTCTCAAATGGCCATGGCTGTCACATATCCTGCCTTGTGATGGTTTAACTGGGTTTGTTTTACTTCAGTCCTCTTTTTTTCTCACTTTCTCACTCTCTCCACCATCCCTTCAATCGTGGACTGGAAATTTCTGGTTTCAGCTTGAAGTCTGAATGACTCCGCAGAGATTGAGGGAGAAACAGCAAGGCCTTTTCCTGATGCCACACAGTTGGAATTGAATTTTTTTCCTCCCTCAAAGCATGTTTCATATCAGCTGATTTCCAGACAGGAATGAGGGTGTCTAGTAATCCTCAGCGATCGTGAGGAAATCCTGCCCTTCCGGTCTCTCTGTAATTGTTCTGCTCAGTGCTGGTGTGTGGGCTTCATGGCAGAAAAGAATCCCACTGGTTTCCTCTTGTCTCACCACTCAGGCTCAATGCATTTTAAAGAGGCCAAACGGTATCTCGGAGCTTTGTGCTAGGAAACCTCTTTAACATTCCAGGTTGTTGCCTCATTTGAACTTGGCTGCTTTGTTTGATTGCCAGCCTCGGGCTGTAGATATCCAGGATGAGCTCTTTCAGTGGTGGTGCTTTAATCATTATTACGATTGCTTATGGTTAGGGATTTGGAAAAAACCCATAAACCTAAGGATTAAACTGTGTAACTCAACCTGCATTGTTTATGCTTTGGACATCAGTAGGGTTGGGTATCGTTTAAATTTTATCAAATCCGATGAGGCCATGGGAGAGGAGATGTGAATGGCAGTAGGGTTGGGTATCGAAAACCGGTTCCATTTTAGAACCGGTTCCAAATTTCTAAGAACCGGGTATTCGATAAGACGCGTGCATTTCGATTCTGCTTAACGATTCCTGCGTTCACATTTTAATGTGATTAAAAACGATTTAAGTGCAGGAATGGAAAGAACTTGCGCCCTGTTTGTGCGCAGCGCACATGAAGCTCAAGCGCGAGCACAGAGGTCGCAGTACGGGTTCCCGGTTTGTGTCCGTTCTCGAACCGTTCCGTGTATTTCCACTGTAGAAAAGGTTGTTCCGGGCCGAAACTGACTTGATTTGTCGACCAAAATGCAGAAAACTACGTCAGTATATCATCATAAGCACAGCCATTTTTGTCTTACGTGAATGTAAACCGATGAGAAAGAAAACACATGTACAGTATTTTTAGATCTGCGTGCGTTCGGTATTAAAGAGAGAGCAGTCTAAGAAACGCGCTGCCTGTCATTAATGTTAATCAAAGAACAAAAGAAAATCATTCACTGATCTTGACTGAATATATTTAATAACTTAAATTGATTAATCTATATTTTATTTATGAAAAGAAAGCTATGCAGTGTTTTTAAACTTTTAATTACAGTTTCTGTACCTGAAATTTTGTTCAGTTGTATTCATTTATGATATTGCTAATTGATTTGTTTGTTCCCATCTTATTACTGACTGTTTACTTGTCTTTAACACTTTAATATTTTAAATTTATATTAATCTAGTTGTTTTTGCTGTGGTATTTTTTTTTAAAAGCATAGGCAAAATTCCTCTTGCAGTGTTCTGTTGGCTGCTGTTTTTGCTTGTGTTATTCAACTGCAACAAAATGTTTTGTAAAAAGAGAGAATAAATGTTTTACTTAATTCTTTTTATATTGGATTTTTTTTATCTAATTGGAATCTAAACTAGGAATCGATAAGAATCGGAATCGATAAAATTCAAACGATACCCAACCCTAATTGGCAGTGAAGCAACATAACTGACATCTGTAGGTCACATTACAATGATAACATCACAAATGTATTATGTCCGGATTACATTCATGCTATATAGAACATACTTCTTATTCAAAAGGAATACCTAATCAGAGTATGCGATTTCATGTGCAGCCCAGGAGTGGGATATATAGAAATTGTCATGCTCAATATAGAGGCTTTCAATTAAAAAAAGTTTGTGTTTTTTTATTAATTTATCGAATTTATTAGAAAAGGCTGAAACAGAAGCATTGATAAAAAAGGCCACCCATCCCTCCACTAACTTCTGTACAGACACACCAGTGTTCTCTAATCAGTACAGAAGTGGCCATGCTGTGTTTTAAATGAAATGTGTTAAGTGTGTGCATACAAATGTATTATGTCCGGATTACATTCATGCTATACAGAACATACTACTTATTCAAAAGGAATACCTAATCAGAGTATGCGATTTCATGTGCAGCCCAGGAGTGGGATATATAGAAATTGTCATGCTCAATATAGAGGCTTTCAATTAAAAAAAGTTTGTGTTTTTTTTATTAATTTATCGAATTTATTAGAAAAGGCTGAAACAGAAGCATTGATAAAAAAGGCCACCCATCCCTCACTAACTTCTGTACAGACACACCAGTGTTCTCTAATCAGTACAGAAGTGGCCATGCTGTGTTTTAAATGAAATGTGTTAAGTGTGTGCATCATCAATCATCTGGCTGAAAACAGAACAAGCTGTTCCAGAAAACAAGTGACTGGCTTCACAAACGCCATGGCAATGGTTAAGAGGTCAGGATGGTGTAACAGTGGAGAAACCCAGTTCTCTGACTCAACTGAACTCTCTGTACAACACTCTCATAATCTCCCAAACACACATACACACTCTTTCATGAACAAATTTCTCCTCTTCTAACAGGATGAGGTTGGACTTGATGTAATACACTGATGTCAACAGATTAGCTCAGTAGCTGTATTGTAACTGTAGCAACATAGTGATGAGGATGACAGGGGGCCTGTAGGGCCTGGTTTGTATGTGCTCTTTGTTCAGGTAGGGCTATGGAACACTCCTGGAAGTCACCGCTGCCTAGCAGCCAGTATCTCTTGGGAGCGTTCACACAACCTCAGCGCTGTTTGGAGCCAGTAAAAATCAGGTTCTCTTGACAGATTGTGTTTGTGTACAAATGCTTTCTTACTCCATCACACCTACAGTGGATCATTGTGAGTTTGGGAGTGGATCATTTAAGGTATTGTTGCAAGATATACAAAGAGTCACACTGGTTAATTAACTGTTTAAAAAACGAGTCATAAATGCTGTCATGATGGTCAGGCTTATTACACTGTGTTGTTAGAGACATGTCAGGGCATGTGCTGTACCTGGCTTGGTGGGCTTGGGATTATTAAGCCCCTACATTGTGTTAAAGGGTTAGTTCACCCGAAAATTATAATTTTGTCATCAGTTACTCATCCTCATGTCATTCCACAACCTGAGAGATTGTCACTCCATTGAATGTCTAAAGATCTGAAACCTTCTTGCTTCAAAAAGTTCATAAAAAGATTGTAAAAGAAATCCACATGAATCGAATACATATCTGTATGAATCACACATCAAGAAAGAATGTTTGGGCCTCTGTTTACCATATTCAGTATGCTCCATGTACAGGTGCATCTCCATAAATTAGAATGTCGTGGAAAAGTTAATTTATTTCAGTAATTCAACTCCAATTGTGAAACTCGTGTATTAAATAAATTCAATGCACACAGACTGAAGTAGTTTAAGTCTTTGGTTCTTTTAATTGTGATGATTTTGGCTCACATTTAACAAAAACCCACCAATTCACTATCTCAACAAATTAGAATATGGTGACATGCCAATCAGCTAATCAACTCAAAACACACTGATCGATGTTTATATATAAAAGCTGTTATTAAATGTTCATCATATAAAGCCATCGTATCTCTTAAGAAATCTTGGATTAAACCACTCAGTTAATATGAATTTCTTTTATGATCTTATGAACTTTTTAAAGTGTCAAAGTTTTGGATTAATGGACTTTCAATTAAATTAAGCATCGGGAAGAGCTGAACACATATGCAGTGTTCACTTTTGATAGTAAGCGTAAGAAATATCCCTGCTTCCTGGTGAAATAGAAACTGACCAATCATAGTTGCCTGTTTGCCAGTTACCACAAAATGAATGTGATTATGGACTTAGATTGAACATGAAAGAGATACTTTTAATTGCTTGATGCTTTATCATGCCACATCTAGTTTATTAGTGGTGTTTTCTAAAGGCCTGGGTATACTTCACTTTCCGCGTTCCGTTCCATCTCGCACACAGCCGCATCCACACATCTTTCAAAGTATACTCCACCACGGATGTGCACGGATGGACGAGCTTGACACTTGCACAGTACCATACCGTCTACTTGATTCGCTATTATAGTGTCTCAATATTCACCTTGCACGTGCGCTGTTGTGCGCGGACACTTCTGATGATGAAAATTGCATCACGAGGACAGTGTGCAGACTGTTGCTGAACACGGATGGCCGAAGTATATTTTGGGCTCAAGGCAAGCATCACTATTACTTATTCTTGGAGATTTAGACAATGCTCTGTGATGTTTCAGCTGATGATTAGTTCATTAAAGCATATTATGCATGACACAGAGATATTTTGCATACTCACTCCAGCATACAAGGTGTCAGCTCAAAAGGTTAAGCCACACCTCCATATCTGACCCTCCTGGATCCACCTATCACATGTTCTGCCTGTGCCTGTACTTTATTGCACATATCCTAGCCTATAGCACATAAAGCACTGTAGGATGTGTGCTGTTTTTTGCACCATAATCTTACTGCCAACAAGCATGCCATAACATGTCTTAGATATATGGCTTGGCCCGTAATCAAAGAGTCACATTCCTGTCATACCAGTGTACATTGTTCTCACAGTTGCACATACTGATACTCACTAATGCGTGTGTGCATTAGGCTTGGTTCTGCTGTCAGATCATACTGTTAGCATTCCTGCAGGGGTTACTCATGTACCTTAATGCATGATGCAAATTTCACTGCTGTCTACCTGCTTTGACTAAAGCACGCCCTCTCTGTTCGCCATTCATGATGAGGTCACCGTGGTTCATGTTTAAACTACCTAAGGTTGACAAAGGCGTGCTTGAGGAAGTGTATGAGAGAAATTATATTTACTCTTCAGGTCACTGTACATTGACTCACGGTAGTTTACTTGTATTCATGATTGTTCTTATAGGATTGTAAAGGTTCTGTAGGATGTACAGTATAGCGTGTTGGATTAGTTTTTTTTTTTTTTAAGTGGAATTTTGCTCTCTTTGTCATATTGCTGTTGCTCATACTTTGATTAGGGGTTTGACTATCCGTTTATATTACAGATATGAATCAAACATCAAATTGTGTGGTTTGTATTCTGTTATTTTTCTAAGCAATCAGACCAGAATTAAAAAAAATACTTGTATTGACAGAGGAGTGAGACCCAAGGACCAGCTGCATGAACAGCCTTTGTTAAGACCGTGCCTTAAGTACGAGTTTGACCAACTAGTAGTTGGCCAATAAGTAATCAGTCTTATTTTTGGAATGAACTTAGACTAATCTATGCTTTTATGTAACCGAATTTTTAAAAAAAATTATGAATAGTCTTAAAGAAAAAAATAGATGACTAACTTGTAAGACCAGTCTAAACATTTTATGCAGCTGGCCCCAGAATCTAGACAATGTGGGATCTTTTGACTTAGGTCAGTAAGCAACCACTAAGCAAAGGCCTAGCAACCATACTGAACAGCCTATCACCTTTGCTTTTTTTTTTTTTTTTTGAAACAGAATTGTAAATATCTAGTTGTTATAGTATTAATAATAATCAAGCAATATAATCATTATTATTGTAGTAATTGTAATTATTATTATCAATGTTGTTGTTGTTGCTGCTGTTTATCATAGATTTGTGCATATATAAGGTGTTTTTGTGAGTGGTTTTTGGGTGTCTGTGTCAGCTGCAAGTGAAAGTGAGTTGAGGTCTTGACTTGTGATGTCATGTGCCGCGTCACTGTTTGTGATAACCCCTCTGCTCTGGAACTGCAGGTCTGTTATCAGCCTCCGCCACTCCCATTACCCCTCCCTCACACTTACGAAATCAATTCCTATGAATTTCATCTTGTTCCTATGTAAATCACTCTGCTTTTTTACTTCATTGCACACATCTATGCGACGGACATCTCCTTGACTACACCTGTCACATATCACAGCACACACTCCACCTGTTTGACTGTCTCTTACTTCCTTCTCCCCATCCAACTCTTTCAGCCTCTTTGTCAGTTAAAACAAAGTGCCTGTCATTACATTCGACAGCTCCGCCCCAGATTATATAACCAAGGCTTGTGGGATGCAGCCATTTTCCATAGGTCAGTTGTATTTAAATTGTCCATTGTTCTTCCATCTCCTAGCTGCTCCCAATTTGTATTATTGCACATAATATTTTTAGTGCATTGATGATGTAAATATATTTGTAATATTTCAGCACGCACAATCCTATGAAACAGTTAGTTGAGTTGAGTTGCTATCATAGATTATGATGAGCATTAATATGCAGAAATATGGTCACAAAGCAATAGAGCTGTGGTCTAGTGGTTAACAAATATTCTCAGATTTACTGAACTATGCATATGAAACTTATATGCATAGTTTGAGTAAAGCCTGAGTTATACCCCAATCCCTTTTCCTCTTCTCACCATCATTTATATTGCACTCATGATGGCTTTTAATTAGCAATAGCTGATAATTGGTTAATATATTTAGTCTGCTTGCCCATACACCAAAGTTTGTTCTGAAAGCTGTTTTTAAGTGTTATAACATATTGTTTATATATATTTTCACATTTTAATTTGTATAGCAGTATCACATAGACTAAAAATATATCAGTATTATACCAGTCATCAGCCACCTGCCCCTCTTTATTCTAAAAAAAGCCAAGTTAGTCAAATACATTTATTCCTGCTACATGCCGTGACATCTCCTCCAGTTTTGTTTCATTGTAAAGAGAAAGACTGATAAATGACTGATAAGTGTTGTGACAGTGCATGTTTTGAATGCATTGGATGGTTTCATCTCCACATTCTTCTCCCCATATTTTCAAGCTTGTGTAGATAACTAGGGCAAAGGGAAAGACTGGAGATGACATCAGTCTTTTTGAGTGAAAAACAGGGGTGGGCATCTGGTGTGTGTGTGTGTGTGTGTCTGTGTGTGTGTTTTGTAATCAGCTATTTGCACTGAATATTTTCAACTTGATCACTGCATTGCTCTAATACCTCTGACAAAAATGCAGTGCCATTGAAACAAATTGTATTGACTCTGAATCCGAAGTCAGAAACAGAAATTGTCAGGGTGATATGAATGCATACATGTTTATGAGACGCATACATATCTGTATATCAGAATCCTGAGAGATGAGGTTAGTGAAGTCTTTGATACAGGCATGGTAAATCTCGCCCCCTGGTGGTCATCGTATGAACACATTATTGCGCACACAAACTTGTCACAGGAAGGGCGGGATTATTGGAAGGCCTGGGGGGGAGGGGCACTGAAGGAGTTCAATGGTTGGCTGAAATGAGCTTGTCAGGTATTGGATGGTTGAGCATGGTAATATTTTCCTCCTCTATGAATAGCTTGTTACAATATTTGTTACAGTGCTTGAATGTTACCTTCGCTGTACTACTAATGGGGCTGTGGCAATACATTTTGTGTATATAATATATATATATATAATATACATTCATACATGTGTGTGTGTGTGTGTGTGTGTGTGT
>NW_015506003.1:213134-268312 GCF_001515645.1 Sinocyclocheilus grahami
GTAGAATTGTACAGTAAGAAAGTTATTTCCCTTAACCAGGAAATTAACGTTCTTAGAATTGACAAGACAGTTGACCCTGAGTGGTCAGCTAAATATCTACAGCGGATCTAAAATATGAATAGTTAATTATAACTAGTTATGGTTAATTATTCATATTTCCCATGAGCAAATTCGCTACACCAGTGTTCTCTAATCAGTACAGAAGAGCGGCCATGTTGTGTTTCTGTGAAACGTGTTATGTTCTAAGTGTATTCATCATCAATCATCTGGCTGAAACAGAACAAGCTGTTCTGGAAAGCAAGTGACTGGCTTCACTAACGCCATGGCAAGGGTTAAAGGGTCAGGATGGTGTAACAGTGGAGAAACCCAGTGCTCTGACTCGACCGAACCAAACTGAACTCTCTGTATGACACTCTCATAATCTCCCAAACACACACACTCTCTCTTTCATGAACAAATTGCTCCTCTTCAAACAGGATGAGGCTGGGCTTGATGTAATACACTGATGTCAACAGAGTAGCTCAGTAGCGGTATTGTAACTGTAGCAATATAGTGGTGAGGATGACTGTGTGTTTCTGTGGTCTCATCATCTGTGCCAGCTTATATACCCCTCTAGTACCTCTCCTTCACCTTGTTCCTTTCAGAAACAAAATCGGCCCCTTTCTTGGCATCTATTTGGATATTAGCCTATACTAACTAACAAAACGCAGACACCTTGCACCTGGTTTCACTCTCTCCTGTAGGGCCTGGTTTGTATGTGCTCTTTGTTCAGATAGGGCTATGGAACACGCCTGGCAGTCACCGCTGCCTAGCAGCCGGTATCTCTTGGGAGCGTTCGCACAACCTCAGTGCTGTTTGGAGCCAGTAAAAAAGCCAGTTTGTGTACAAATGCTTTCTTACTCAGTCACACCTATAGTGGATCAGTGGGAGTTTGGGAGTGGATCTTTCAAGGTGTTGTTGCAAGATATACAAAGAGTCACGTTGGTTAATGATCTGTTTAAAAAGCGAGTCACAAATGCTGTCATGATGGTCAGGCATATTACCGTGTTGTTAGAGACATGTCAGGGCATGTGCTGTACCTGGCTTGGTGGGCTTGGGATTATTAAGCCCCTACATTTTGTTAAAGGGGTCCTATTATGCTTTTTCACTTTTTCAACTTTAGTTAGTCTGTAATGTTGCTGTTTGAGCATAAAAAAGATCTGCAAAGTTACAAAGCTCAAAGTCCACTTCAAAAGGAGATATTTTATTTGAACAGAAATCACTTTTTAAAAACTACAACAAATGACTCGACTACAACGCATATTTTCCAGGATTTGTGATATCACAAAGATTGACGAATAGGACGAGACCTGGTTGAGCTGCACTAGAGAAGGTAACGAGTTAGGGATGCACCGAATGTTCGGCAACGGAAATTATTCGGCCGAATAAGCAAAAAGACAGAATAAATTGTACCGAACAAAGACGTGACGCGATCAAATAGAGGCGCGCGCTAATGCAGCAAACATGACGGCAGTGTGGAAACATTTAAAGCTGTCTGAGAAAGACGCAAAAATCATTACAAGCACCGACAGCGAGAGACTGTTTAGTACTGCATCGCATGTCTTCGATGAGAAGAGAAAGGGTGGTTGTTGCTGGTTACTCTGATGATTAAAATCGTGAAATGCCCTTAAACAATGAAATAAACTGCAGAATTATGTTTTCTAATACATGCAGGAATTGCACATGCACATTGCACTGCAAGAGCTCGCGGCGGCAGGGTTCAAAGTCCAAAGCGCGAGGGGAATCTGCGCTGTTACTCATCAGCTGTTCAGTAAAATTATGAATTTTTACAAGGCATGTGACAATGCGATACATGCAACAAACGTCTTCCCAAATTCGTAATGAGAATCGTTTGTCAACAAAAAGAAGCACTGAGGTCTTCCTGCGGCTTTCTGCCAAAATAAAAGTGAAAACAGGAACGTGAAAAACCGTGTTCGGTATTCGGTATTTCAGAAGGCGGGCCTTCATTTGATACAGGAACTATTTGAGCCGTTCATGCCAGACTGGGGAGAGAGGTGTTGTAGTAATGTAAAATATGTGAAAAATAATGTGTTTTTCGAACAACCTAGTATGAGAGCATGTTCTAGTACACCCCAAAACAAAATGAAGACTTTGTAAAAGAGCATAATAGGAGCCCTTTAAAGGGTTTGTCATCTAACCTAGCTGTCATCAGTTACTCATCCTCATGTCCTTCCAAACCCATAAGACTTTAGTTCATGTTCAAGAAATGAAGACAACCCGAGATTTGTCTGTTACTCCACTGAAAGTCTAAACAACTGAAACTTTCTTGCTCTAAAAACTCTAGAAAAAGATTGTAAAAGAAATCCATATGAATCACGCATCAAGAAAGCACATTTGAGCCTCCGTTTACCATATTCAGTGTGCTCTATGTATGTGCACTGATCAATGATTATATATAAATAAAAGCTGAAATTAAACATGTTCATCATATAAAACAATTCGCTTCAGAAAACTTGGATTAACCTGCTCAATTGATATAGATTTATTTTATGATCTCTTTTGAATTTTTTTTTAAAGCGTTGAGCTGACTACAGATTCAATGTTCACTTTCGATAGTAAACATAAGAAAATATCGAAAATGCCTGGTGAAATAGAAACTAAGGAACTGAAATTGTAGTTGCCTGTTGTTTGCCGGTTAGCACAAAATGAAGATGATTATGGAATTAGATTGAACATGAAAGAAATGCATATAAATTATAACAAATAATATTATATGCATGACACAGAGATATTTTGCTTACTCACTTCAGCATGAAAGATGTCAGCTCAAAAGGTAAAGCCACACCTCCATATCTGCTCCTCCTGGATCCACCTATCACATGTACTGCCTGTGCCTATACTCGATTGCACATAAAACGCTGTAGGATGTGTGTTGCACCATAATCTTACTGCCAACAAGCATGCCTTAACATGTCTTAGATTTATGACTTGGACCGTAATCAAAGAGTCACATTCTTGTCATACCAATCTACATTGTTCTCACCTTGTTCTCACGGTTTCACAGATACTCATTAATGTGTGTGTGCATTAGGCTTGGTTCTGCTTTCAGGACATACTGTTAGCATTCCTGCAGGGGTTACTCATGTACCTGTTAAAGGGTGATGCAAAATCATGCCATCTGACTGCATTGACTGCAGCACACCCTCTCTATTCGCCATTCATGATGAGGTCAGCGTGGGTCATGTTTAAACTACCTAAGGTTGACAAAGGCGTGCCTGAGGAAGTGCATGAGAGAAATTATATTTACTCTTCACTGTGCATTGACACAGAAGTTCACTTTTATTCTAGATTGTTCTCATAAGATGGTAAACGTTCTGTAGTATTGTACAGTACAGTGTGTTGGATTAGTTTTTTTGGGTTAGGCGAGTTTTGCTCAACTTGAGCTTGACTGTCATATTGCTGTTGAGTATTTTTTTTCACTGTTTGTTACAGTCAAACATCAAATTATGTGGTTTGTATGCAGTTATTTTTCTAAGCAATAATTTTTTTATCATGTTTTTTAGAATCATTTTTTACAGAATTGTAAAAGTCCAGTTGTTAGTTCGATAATTAATAATAAACCAATATAACTATTGGAGAAATTGTAATCATCATTATTATTATTATTAATGATGTTGTTTATCATAGATTTGTGCATATATGAGGTGTTTTTGGGTATCTGTGTCAAGTGAGTTCTAGACTCGACTTGTCATGTGCCGCGTCACTGTTTGTGATAACCCCTCTGCTCTGGAACTGCTGGTCTGTTATCAGCCCCCACCACTCCCATCACCCCTCCCTCACACTTACGAAATCAATTCCTATGAATTTCATCTTGTTCCTATGTAAATCACTCTGCTTTTTTACTTCATTGCACACATCTATGCAACGGACATCTCCTTGACTACACCTGTCACACATTTCATATCCAAACACTCTCCACCTACTTGACTGTCTCTTACTTCCTTCTCCTCATCCAGCTCTTTCAGGCTCTTTGTCAGTTAAAACAAAGTACCTGTCAATAAATTTGACCGCTCCACCCCAGATTATATAACCAAGGCTTATCAGTTGTATTTCGATTGTCCATTGTCCTTCCATCAGACACTCATAATATTTTTAGTGCATTGATGAAAAGATATTTGTAATGATTAAGAATTCACAATCCAGTTGCTAGAATAGATTATGATGAGTATTAATATGCAGAACTATGGAGACGAAGCACTGGAGCTGTGACCTAGGGGTTAAAGGGTTAGTTCACCCAAAAATGAAAATTCTGTCATTACTCACCCTCATGTTGTTCCAAACCCGTAAGACCTTCGTTCATCTTCAGAACACAAATTAAGATATTTTTGATGAAATACGAGAGCTCTCAGATCCTGCGTAGACAGCAATGCAACTGAAATGTTCCCACACCCAGAAACGTAGAAAGGACATCGTTAAAATAGTCCATGTGACATCAGTGGTTCAACCGTAATTTTTTTACGAAGCTGCGAGAGTACTTTTTGTGTTATTCTCCTTCGCGTCACCCTAGGATGCCATTATAGATTATCACGACAAATGCGTGTACGTTCCTTTGCATGTAAACAAGGCTTAGCATTGTTTATGTGCAGAGGTACTCTTGATAATTGCGGAAGACGTGATTTGCGCACAAAAAGCATTCTCGCTGGTTTGTAAAATTACGGTTGAACCACTGAGGACTGTTTTACCGATGTCCTTACTACGTTTCTGGGCCTGGGAACATTTGCATTGTTGTCTATGCAGGGTCTGAGAGCTCTCGGATTTCATCAATAATATCTTAATTTGTGTTCTGAAGATGATTCTTAGTGGTTTGGAATGACATGAGTAATTAATGACAGAATTTTCATTTTGGGTGAACTAACAATTTAACACATTCTCTGATTTACTGAACTGCTATGCATATGAAACTATATGCAGAGTTTGAGTCAAGCCTGTGTCACAAGACTCACAACTCAATCCCATATCCTCTTCTCCCCATCATTTCTTTTCCATCTCCTGATTGTGCTTTTTACTTGGCAATAGCTGATAACTGGTTAATATATTTGGTCTGCTTGGCCATATACCAAAGTTTGTTCTCAGTGTTTTATAATATATTTTCGAATTTTAACTTGTATAATAGTATCACATAGACTAAAAATATATCCGTATTACACCAGCCATCAGCCACCTGCCCCTTTTTACTCTGAAAAATCCCAAAATAAACAGTCAAATAAACTTCTTCCTGCTACATGCTGTGACATCTCCTCCTGTTTTGTTTCATTGTAAAGAGAAACGCTAATAAATGACTGATAAGTGTTGCAACAGTGCGCATTTTGAACTCGTCGGATGGTTTCATTTAAGTCCTCCACAATCTTCTTCCCATATTTTCAAGCTTGTGTAGATAACTAGGGCAAAGGGAAAGACTGGAGGATGACATCAGTCTTCTTGAGTGGAAAACAGGGGTGGGCGTCTGAGGGTTGTGTGTGTGTGTGTGTGTATGTGTTGTAATTGGCTACATGCACAGAATATTTTCGGCTTGATCACTGCATTGCTCTAATACCTTTGACAAAAATGCGATACCAGTGAAACAAATTGTATCGTCTCTGAATCCGAAGATCCAACTGAGAAAACGTTGAAGAAAAAAAATGCTTCTGTCCTAACAGAAATTGTCTGGGTTATATGAAAGCATACATGCTTATGAGTCATATTAGATTTTTACTGCAGTGCTTCGGTTGAGTTATTTCAGCCTCCGTCTGGAGTTGGTGTGCTCTAATTCTGTGTGTTCCCTGAGGAAACAGGTTACGTTATAAAGCCTGAAATCCCCTTTCAGCTTTTCAGATAAAATTGGGCTTGCTACAGAATCCTGCTGAGAAATGAGGTTGGTGAAGTCTTAGAAACAGGCATGGTAAATCTCGCCCCCTGGTGGTCATCGTATGAACACATTATTGCGCACACAAACTTGTCACAGGAAGGGCGGGATTATTGGAAGGCCTGGGGGGGAGGGGCACTGAAGGAGTTCAATGGTTGGCTGAAATGAGCTTGTCAGGTATTGGATGGTTGAGCATGGTAATATTTTCCTCCTCTATGAATAGCTTGTTACAATATTTGTTACAGTGCTTGAATGTTACCTTCGCTGTACTACTAATGGGGCTGTGGCAATACATTTTGTGTATATAATATATATAATATACATTCATACGTGTGTGTGTGTGTGTGTGTGTGTGTAGTTCTTAGTTTTAGTTTTTAGTTATTTGAGCCTAAATGAGAAATGTTGCTGTGGCAAAAAAGTGATATTTTATTAATTTACTTTTTGTATATATTTTATTTCAAGTGATTAATTTAAGTGTTTGTTCTAGTAAATAACTCTTTTGTATATGTGTACATGTTTTCATAAGATTTACTGGTTTATGAGTCTGCTCTTATAGAAATAAATCTCATTCTATGCTTGGGTTTTTTTGTTTGTTTTTTGTGCAGGAATGCTTCACAGAGATCTTTGGAAAAGATGCAGTGGCAGAGAGCAGAAAATCACAAGAAAACTTCAAGAAGTGGTTGCTGGTGGGAATGACCTTGCTCACGGGTGTCGTGGTCGGGTCACTCATTGCACAAAAACGCCTGTGAGGATCAGGATAACTGAAGATCCAAATACACCCACTGCTTCGTTTAGACCTCCTGCTAACATGAAGGAACTTCAGAAATACATTTGTTTTGGATTTATTTGTTTCTATTTTATTGCCAAGAAGTTTCATGTTTACATCCCACGTCCCACCGTGTTGTGTTGACTAAGTGGAGCGCATCTGTGATGTAATGTAACAGTCAATTTGAATGTTGTTACAATGCGGATTGGTATACGCGTCACTGTCACGATTCCCAGTTTCATTCAGAAGTAGGCCCATGTCACATTGCGTAAGTAAAATGGGTTGCAAATTCAGTTTTATGTTGACTAAGTGTGAAAGGAAGAAATGTGACATTTAATCCAACAGGCCCCTTTTAAACTTCTAAGTTGGGAGTGAGGTGTTTAACAGCGATGTACAAATTATAGTTGGTGAGTCTCAGCAGATTCAAATTGCCAACATTTAAGCTGACGATACAGGGGCCAAATTTTTGAGCAATTTTGCCGGTGCAACTTTTTTTGGGAGCAATGTTGCTTGGGCACTTTCCCATTGAGAATGGGTAACCAATATCTGTCTGGACACTTTAGATCTGTCGTTGGCCCTGTATCTAACCTGGTTGCCCATTGACGGC
Source organism: Sinocyclocheilus grahami (assembly GCF_001515645.1). NCBI lineage: Eukaryota > Metazoa > Chordata > Actinopteri > Cypriniformes > Cyprinidae > Sinocyclocheilus > Sinocyclocheilus grahami. Next base: position 220,410 of record NW_015506003.1, read on the forward strand.
AACATTGCTCAAAAAGTTGCCCCGTGTATCATCAGCCTTACACTTTTTGCTGCTCTGTAGACACTGATTTCACAGAATACATTCCGTGTTACGAAATTGCTGCTTGCATGCTTTGTCTATCTGTCTGTCATGTTGCAGAGTTTGTTTGTGTGTGTCTGTGTGTGTGTGTCTGTGTTTGACAGTATGCTTAAGAGTGAAATGTACCAGCATTGGCACAGCACTATGTAAACTAGTTAACTTAAATGACGATTAGACTAGCTCATCATAGCTTAGTGAAAAATATTTAAAGCATTTGATGATTTGAAAATATTATTTATGATATTTGGTGTAAACGCATATTGTTCCTTCCTATGGCCTTAAACTCCATTATAATTTCTTTTGAAGTGTATTTGTTACTTATTGTGTTTGTATTTAGACAAATTAACCTAAACGAGAACAAAAAGAAAACTATTTTTTTAAGGTTTTAGGTTTATTTAAACAGCTTCACCCCTGAATTAATTGTTTTATGTCTTAGGATTTTTTTTAAATGTCTGATATCATTTAAAGGAAATAAAAACCCATTTGAATTCACAAGACATCTACTCTTGTGGTTATTATGTCCGTTTCTTTTGTTGAACGAATACAAAGATACATGATGTTATTTCTTTCAAGTTTTACTTCTGTCAGTCAAGAGGAAATGCTTGTGATTCATTCAGTGTTGTGGACATTTTCATGCTTGCTCAAATTTTATGAGGTTGCCCATTGGATAATATTCAAATGTTCGCATAAAGGACGGCATAGCAATGCATGAAGACTGACAAAGGAGAAAGCCAGATAAGTAGCAAGGCTTTGATGTGTTTCTCACAGCTGCATTTCCTTTAATCTATTTCCACTGGCCCTTCTCATAGTCCCATTTGGCTGAGAACCCCTCCACAGGGTTCACCCGCATGTCCAGCATCCTCTTCACCTGCATAACCTGCGTCTTCAAGGAATAAAATACACAGGAGCAGTACTAACAGGCAAGTTTCTCCTCTTTGGAGCGGCTGTTCCAGGGGCCTTTCTCCTTCTGCTTCAGGCTCTTGTCTGCAGCACTGAGGGTGTCTTTGTATGGTTTATCAGGCAGAGCAGTGTCCATTCGGTCCCAGTACAGGGGTACAGACATATCTGCCTGTTCTGTCACCCCACCTGTGAGAACCAGAGGAAATGATCAATTGATTAATGAGAAAAATACAAACATACACTCATTGATCATCCTAGTTTTATTCATTTAATTACATTTTATTCTGTTCTTTAAAAGGACATGTCATATTAGCATGCCCATGGCTGGCCATCTTGACGCTGCTGGAGCTGAATGCAGCCGCTCCTCGTCTGGACAAAAGCCCCGCTACACGTCCGGCTGTCAAGCGGAGCATCTGATCCACAAAAGAAAATGAAAACATACTCAAAAGTTCTCAGAAAGACCACAGCGCCTGGCAGACTGAGGTTAAATATAACGCAAATGGTTGTGTACCTACATGTTTAACTTACATGTGATCTACACAGAACCGGATATGTTCTTAAAGCCAACTTGAACTTCATGCTCTTAATGGGCCTCATTCATGAAACATTCGTAAATATATGAGTCAATTCTGAGTCATTTACGCGTAAAACTCTCCTTCAGATTCACAAATACGTAAAGGTTGATAGTTAAAAGTGTATGTTAATGAATTCCAATCATTCGTAAAGAGGGCGCGCGTGCACGCTCATTCATAATTGGCATATTCCCCGCATATGAATTACAGCTATGCTGTGGAAACCTTTGAACTCAGTTCTCAGGTTTGGCAAGTTATATTGCATAAATGCATAAGAGACTAATAGGCTATATGCCTAACAATAAATGAATAAATTAACGTGTTTTTAGCCAGCTAATGCCAGGTGCTCTTCTGAAAACGACCAGCTGGTGGTGCTTGAGAGAGCTTTGGAGGCACTGCACTTTTCTGGAGTGACGCGCTGTTTGCTATGATTTGGAATATTTACGGCAGTAACATGTTACGAGTATCTTATTTAGAAGAATATAATGCAGTAACCAGCAATATTAACTTCTCCATTGTTGTGTTGTACAGGTATTATCATGGTTGGTCAATGTAGTGTTTGTCCCGCCCCTCCTCCACTGTGATTGGGCGGCTGTGTAAAAAGGGGTCACTGACGACGAGCTCTTCGTTTTACCCTACAGTCTATGGTTTTACCCAAAGTTAAAAAAGTAAAAAAACAAAAAAATATCATTATAATACACAGTGAAAAAATGCGTTGTCATCAGTTTGTCTAAAATAATACAGAACGTTTGAATGTTTTATGCGCCATTTACACATGGCAGGGAGCAGGTGTACATTTCTTTCGTACCAACTAACATTTTCAAAATGCGAACATTGTCATGAATTCTAAAATTTACGTCAGAACGACTTTCCGAACGATTTACAATCGTGTTTCATGAATGAGGCTCAATGTTAGTGCTTCCATATGCTTGTGTATTACGTTCAGTTCTAGTGTTGTTTAGTACCAAATGACTATCGAGATCCTGAGTAAAAGGGAAAGCCTTGAGTTTTTACTATTTTGCTAAGTATACATAATGGTATATAAAATCTGTGATGTTTCAGTTCCTCCTTCTGTTCTGGATCAAATCCAAATCCCTGCTTGTTTAGTCTGGCCACATAATAATCATCTTCTTCTGTTAATTACAGTAAAACTCCACCAATCATCCACTGGTTAAAAATAAACATTCTGAGTTTTGGTGCACAGTTCTGGGAAACTTGGGGTTTTATTGAACAAAAACACATTAAAAATATAATTTATTTAATTACTTTTTATTTTTTAGAACGCAAATGGACACTTACTGTCATAAAACACGTTTTATTCATCTGTGCAAAGCTAAAAACTTTCTGCATGCTCCATGTGCAGCGAGAGAGAGACAAAATAATTAAAATGGACAAAACTGGCAAAAGCCCAAACCAAGAGTTCACAATGACCCCTATAGACTAAACTCTCAAACAAATTAACAAATGATTTATAAAAGTCAATAATCTGCTGTATTTTGCCCTACTACTTATTGTTATATGACTATAGATGGCTCTTTACACTGTTATTTTTTTTAATTAACATTATTTGAAGAGGAGTTTCTACTGGAAAGATACGGACAGCATGATCATGTACAACAGTGAGTAAAAGCAAGGAAGTCATTATGTAAATGCATTAAACTCATGTGCATTAAACGCTGTTGAATGCTGGCCTATTCATCGATGTCTATCAATACTCTATAGCTCTTTCTCTTGCTGCAGAATCTTTTGCATCTTTTGAACTAAAGTATTTTTCGTAGTTAAATATGCTTTTTAAGTGCACATATGCATTTTCTTTACATTTTTCAGTCCATGCTTGCTATCCTTCTCCCCCCGCTGCTACTAGAAAGTTCCCTCATCGTACTCACAGTTTTCCAGAGAGACAAGACGATAAGGCTGACAAAATCACAAATAAGAAAATACAGGGGGGGAAAAAAAGCTTTGTTTTATGCGTATGCCCCTGCTAGGGGTGTTGGTACTATTGACCATGAAAACACAGGAGTGGGTGGAGAAAGGAAGGAGAGAGAGAGAGCTAGTGGGAGGCATTGGCTTTAGTAGGGATTTTATACTGTGAGAGACTGTGCAAGTAAACATCTGAGACAACCACGTGACTTCACTATTCACTGTGACGTCTGTGCTTTAGTTTAACTCTTCACATATCAAATGTCCAGTGCTTGTTTTGTTATGGATTTATGGCAGTTTAGTTTTGATCCCATAAAGACTTGTTTTTGAATCCACAGATCATTTTATTTATGATTACAGTTCTTGAAAGCAAACTTTCAGAGAACAGAGGAAATGGAAGCTATCATAAAGAGAACATCAGAAAAAAAGGGGTAAAAGAGGAGGGGGGAGAGAGGCGGGCAGTTTATCTGGCTCTTGTCCAGTCCTGATCTGGGTTTAGCCCAATGCAACCTGAACTAAAGTCTGCCTCAGAAGTCTTGTAGTGAGTCTGCATGTGGGAATATGTTTCACTGCTCAACCAGCTGTGAAAGACAGAGAAATATTGAGGAATACTCCGTGTTAAGGGTCAAATAATGGTAAACCTGCTGTGAAATATTCCAGTGTCAGATATGTCTAAAGAAAGATCAGATAATCATACACGGTTAAATTGTGTTCTTAAATGTAATTTCTTCAAATCCTCAGTTCTCTCTGCTTTACTGTTACCAATTAGTGTTTTAGAAAAGTGAGAATTTCTCAATAATAACTGCAGGTGTCAAGTTATTATTGAACAACATTTTTGTTGCCACACATTTTAATGATTTCATATCTCAATGCCTCGAAGGAATGTTAAATACAAGTTAATCTCCATCAAAATCATCTTTCACATGCTGCTGAAAAAAACTTCAATTTGTACAAAAGAGAAAACAAACGTAATTATTTGGGGCAAAATTAACATTAAAATACACACTGATTTTAAAGTATACCACAAGAATAGAATGATAAAATCACTTTCAGCTCATGATCATTTAAAGTCAGTAAACATTGAATCTTTTTTGATACACACAAGAATGAAATTGATGTGATGAAAACGCAATCTTAAATATGTTCATTTAAAATGAATAAAAACCTATTCAATTAAATATTTGATTCCATATAATGCTGTATTTTTATATTATAAATGTATAAAAGAATATTAAAAAGAACATTTCTGTTACTTGGACTATATTAAAAAACTAATAAAAATGACAAAACACAATAAAACTGCAATACAATTACTAAGACTTAAAAATTTTACAAAATAAAATTCCCTATTCACAGTATGAATATAAACTCAGTGACACTAAAATAACAGAAGGAATAAGAATAGTACACTTAAGAAATAAGAATATTACACTACAGCAAGTTGTATTTAACCTAAAATATTCCTGGCTTGGCTTATAGACAGGACTCTACTCTTCATTACCATTCTGTGTTAGATACAAGAACCTGAAGAGCAACCTACACTAACTCTGATGTACCCAGAATGACCTGCTCAATACACATCTTTTCCCATAAACATTTGTGTTTACACCTCAATTTGATCTGTTTTCATCTGCCATTCAGTCATGCTGAAACAGGGCTCCGTGTGTAGATGACAAAACCTCGAATATGGACTGTCACTGTCACTTTTTTCCTCACACCACAACTACAAAAAATGTTGGACAAGTTGAGACAGTTTTCTTTGGATGCAACTCCAACTAAAACTTTAACACGTAGACTGTAAACAAGGCCTCAAGAGGACTTAAAGATCGAAACAAACTCACTGGTTGTGTATCAGTGAATAAATGAAAGTGAACAGCACATTAATGTCCTTTTTAATATCAACAATAAGAACTCTACTCATTTTTTGAATGTGAAAACCATCAGAAACCTCTTGATGGCAGCAGTAAGCCTCACAGGGTGCCACCTGCAGATCTTCAATCATTCTTACAGTTTATACAGGGGGCAGCAGTTACTCTGACCGAACAACATGTCTTCAAACGTGATAAAGACTGCATGGTTCTAAAACAAACCAGGAGCTGGACGGTTATGTACAAGATTTGTTTGTGATGTGAATCCAAAGACTTGCTTTGCTTTAAAAACAGGAAAAAAGGACAACATCACAAATTGTAGGCTACCTCAGTTGAGCTGAAGAAAGTCTAATTCACCAAATGTCCTCTGGAATTCACAATGGGTTTTTAGAAGAGTTCCCGAGTAAATTAAGGTCTGTGGTGAACTACTTGAAGAGACAGATTGTTCTACAACATAAATTACACAGTGTCATATATGCATATTGAAACTGTTATGGTGCTATACTGTTAGGTGTTAAGTTGCTAAAAGGGCTAAACTGATTTTTCAAGCAAGTAAACTGACATACATCCTTGTGGTAGTTACTTAGCAACTTACATTTTTAACAAAAACACTACTTTTAACTTGCGTTATATCTGTCTAATTTATATTACAGTAAAATATTAAAGTCTCTTCAAGTAATGTTAACAATAGACCTTATTTCACCCGAATCAAAACTGCTGTTTTAAAAACCCATAGGAAATTCCTGAGGGAATTCATGGCTGGAAAATGCTAACACTCTTCATGGTTTTATAACTGTAAACTGTACAGCTCTATATGATACCTTAACTTGATGGAAAGTTTTTTATTTATTTATTTTTTAAATTATTTTTCTATATAAAACTGCCACTAACCAAGTCCTAAACAATCATTTAACAACTTTTATAGTTTACTATTATATCAAGCAGCATGAAAACCTATTGGCCTACAGTAAATGCTACATTTAGATCATTATTTAGTGAAGTGAAAAACTCCAGATAATGCTTATTTTCTCTGCTATTAAATCTCTGTTTGAATAGTGCTGGAAAGAGCGGAGGGAAAATAGTTCCTGTCTCACACAACCATTTGCTAACAAAGTACATTTCTTGTGACCTGTCTTCTGAAATGTATCATTTATTTTCATGCTAGATAAATAATCAGTATTAAAGCTCCACTACGAATCTTCGGCACCTCTATCGGCATCTGTGCTTGAAATATAAAATTGCAAGTTGCATGCACAATGAATAATGATGAATAATGATTTATTTTTGTTTGTGCACTAGTGACCAAAAGTTTGGAATAATTAAGACTTTTTAATGTTTTTGAATGTCTCTTATTCTCACCACAGCTGCAAAAATACAGTAAAAAAGTGAATGAATTGTATTATTAATACAATTTAAAATAATAATGTAAATAATAATGTAATTTATTCCTGTGATGGCAAAGCTGAATTTTCAGCAGCCATTACTCCAGTCTTCAGTGTCACAGGATCCTTCAGAAATCAGTAGCTCAATAAAGGAATTTTATTCATTTTGTCCCTAAACATCTTCTGTGGAGCAGCTTTAAAATAAAACATTTATGTCTGATCTTTTTTCAGTTGAAAGCCTCACTATTTCAACATCAATCTACCCCTCCCTAACAGAGAACTGTGTTGGTGAGTATTAAGGTGGTGACTGTCCCCTTGGGGTCCACTGATTCTCGGGTGTTGACCGTGACACCAACAGCTGGCAGAACAAAGCAGAGGGCTGGATTGGGCACCACTGGCTGTGCTCCCTCAATTCCATCCTGTCCCCTCCCACCAAGAGTGGCACGTGTGTCTGCCCACCCCCAACCAAACAGCTTAAACTGAGCGTACACAACCCCCTGCTTCTGTCGTTAAACCCATTGTTGTCTCCTAGCCCCCTTCCTCCAGCTCAGTCCTATTATATGCTCAGATTTTGCATTTTTTGCTCTCTAGAGGAAACTCATATGCCATTTGTCTTCTCCCTCCCCATCCCTGGCTTCTTGCATTGTCTTCAAGCAACGAAAAACCAGAGGTGAAGACTGAAGTATAATGATCCTCTTGACCGTTAGCTTGTAGTCAGTCTGGTCCCCCAAATGCCATTCATCCACATCCAAACATATGCAACTCGCTAATAGTTTATCTGCAGACCGTGAGATGCCTACTTCACTGCAAGCACAAATGCATGTCAGTTATTTCATAAATCTAATTATTATTCAAGAAACTGACACACACACACACACATATACACACCTTGGTTTTCCATGTTTCATGTGGACTCTCCATAGACATAATGAAGCTCCATATGTAGGTTTGGGAGGAGCCTAATCATTCAGTCCTGTCAATCATCATTATGAGCCTATATAAGCAGCAGTCATTGTGCCGTCCCAGCAACAATTCTTCGGGCATCCCTCTACCTCCCCATCTCCTCCTCTGTTTCTGTTATTCTCCCTCTATGTAGTACCACAATGGGGAGGTTGAACTCAGATTTCAAACCGAGCCTCGGGTTTGAGCCTCCATTGAGGACAGCAAGCCAAGTTTGTTTACAATTAACCATCAGGACTGGATGTGCAGACGAACTTGTGAAATGGTTTTTATACTGTACAAACTGCATTTTCTATCCCCTTACCCTAAACCTAGCCTCTCAAACAAAACTTCCTGCATTTTTAGAAAAAAAAAAACTTAATTCTGTATGATTTATAAGCTTGTTTCAACATGGCACTAAAAAAAATGTCCCCAAAAGGTCAAAATTGGCTATTACTGGCTATCCATGTGGGGACATGTGGTCCTCATAACGTACACAGTGTCTGTTCTTTTTTAATTGTTGACGTGTTTAATCAATCATTTTTTAAATAAAACAATTTGTTGTTGTTTGTTTTAGAATTTTACAGCACTTGCACTTGACATTAATTTACACAGTTTACAGGTAAGTTTGTATATTTTAAAACAATAATTTGTAGCAGATAAATGTGGGGATGTATGTGTGTGTGTGTGTACTTTGTATGTAACTTTTTATTTCTGTCACAGAAGTGAAATTTAAAGAGATGCTTCATTGCTTTCTACCTGTTTGTGGCTCTTTCATCCTTGTGGGGAAATGCCTTCTCATTCCAAAATCTGCAAGAGCACTACTTCAGAGATAATATATCATTCACTCTCTTTACATCAATGCTTGTACGGCCATAAATATGTGGGTGAACCTAACCTATGAAGCCCTGCCCTTAAAAATATGGCCAAGGGCAGACACCATACATACTGAGCCATGACCTAGACCTTCTTCTGGCAGTGTCCTGGTTTACTGTGCCACCTCTCTCACTCTTCCTTTCCTTCTTCCATTCACATCCAACCTACTTTGCATACTGGCATCATAAGACAGTCTTTTCCTTTCAGACCCCCGGGGCATGCTGGGTAAATGGGTCATTCTCCCACTGCATTTCATTAGAAGTGTGGCTGCTCTTTTTGTCGCTCATTTCATATGTGGTTACAGCTTTGTGTTTGATCTGGACCCTCTCCTCCTCTGCTGGCTCTTGTTCAATGAGGTTATGCTTCCGAGTAGTGAATGGGATGTCATATGACTCACTCCATGATGGCCCTGATGGATGATGGGACACTGACCTGCATTACACACCAATTAGAGCTTCTCACTGTTTGTTTTTCTTTATTCAAACTGGCAGTGCTAAACCTTTGGCGATAATAATAGCTTTCAGTGTTATCTTCGTGACAGGATTATCAGGCTGAGCTACCTTGCTTAGAGTTTTCTGTATTATCTGTTGGCACGAGACGTAATGAGGCAAATGAGGTTAAGCATTAGGCTTCAGGGTGTAACATTAGTGCCCCTCCCCCCAAACAACACTGTGAGCATAGACAACAAGTTCAACATTATACCAAAGAGATTTCATTCATGCATATTTATTCAAATCATTTCCTCACCATCTTAAAATCCTGATGTACTGTGTACTAAAACATTCCATAAAAGGCAAGAGGAGATATATCTGAGATATACACAATTTCTGCCAACATTATTGACTTGACTGCACTATTGGAAGAGAACTGAACTGAGTTGGATGATGAGATAACTGAATCAACAATGAACTGACTTTAACTAATAAACCGACTGTTTTCTATTGTCCTCTTGCATTATCAGCACACGTTTTTCCTGTTTAACTCTGTAAAGCTGCTTTGACACAATCTGCATTGTATGAAGCGCTATATAAATAAAGGTGACTTGATATACTTATCTCATCTTTTAGGCATTAAAATGCACCATTTGCTGGTCCAACAAGTTTTCTCTGCCAAACACAACAAGTAAACAGAATGTTTTTCTTTTACTACCTTTACTTTTACTTCATTACCTTCCAATGCATAATATCTGGCGATCTTATGGCAATTCGTAACTATTTTACATTTGAGCAAATTGGCTTCTAATTCGTTCAATTTCATTTGCACGCTTTCAATCTGTTTATGCTCCATTGACGGTTATGTTTAGGGGTGAACCTTCATGCTTTCTGGTTTTCTAAAAATCGTTTTTGTGAGATTTACATCTTACGAATTCTTACAAAGTACCCAGCTCGTGAGAAATAGCAATGTTTTTCCATGATATCTGTGAGTTTGACTGATCCGATCTGAATGCAACAATTAACATCTCACTGATTCAATGATCAGGTCACAGCAAGTCTCAAGTAAACAAATAACTGAATCGTCATTTTGGAAAATGAACAGGATTTAAAGTAATGTTTTTCATTCTTTGTTATTGAACCTAAATCTGTGACTTTGGCAAAAACAATGATTGATTTTGATGTTGCTAGCACAATGTGCTATTATTTGAGCTGCCGGAAATAAAATAAATGCTAAGAAATTATGTGTTATTTGTGCATATCGAATTAAATACTGATCTTTCTAGGGAAGAAATTGACATTGGTCCTCTTGAGTCAGCAATTGTTTTATTGTGGAGTTTCAATGCAATAGATATCTGAAACAAGTGGAGCAAGTATTGCTTGTGCTGGGGTTTTCTTGCGATTGTTTTTGAGTGGAGAAGGAAATCATTTTCCTTTTCATCAGAAGTGTATGTACATGTAAAAGCTTTACACAAGAAGGAAACCAAAGGGATTTGTGTGAATGTGGAAAACTATCGAACAGGTCCCACTGCCCCACATTTACATGTTTAACCTAAATCTGTAAAGCAAACACTCATACTGCATACACACACGTACACGGCTCAACAGGAACGACCTTTCCAAATATGACGTCAGAAAAACAAACATACTGTGCAGATACAAATGTCCTAATTACTGTAACCTGAATTCACTTGTTAAGTGTTACCAAATGTATTTACTGTAAAGTATTACCAATTTTACCAATATTATAAGGGAATCTCAGGGGGGAAAATAAAACAATAAAAATATGACCCTTTAAGGAATTGTAAGGTCAAGTACAGTTTTCAAAAGTATGATATACACATGTATTAGCTCATAGAATCACAGAAACCTTTGTGGTTAATGAGTTATATTTTAATAAATCCACAGTCCTAAAACATAAATTAGAAAGCATATAACAAAAGCAACGGGCTACATTATCCGAAAGAAACAAGCCAGCCTTAACCACGAGCCAGTGTATCAAAACCCTTGTCCTACATCTGCGAGTCTCTGAGTCTCATCCCTTTTTGCACAGCTTCAAGACAAAAACATTATCCTGCATTCATTATTCAATATGATATTCATATTCATAATTCAGCTGAGTGCTTCTGTGCGCAGGGATGCAGTCACTGAGCATGAACTTATGCCTTGTGTCATTTTGTCGCTTAATAGCAGAAGGATTTGCTTTGGAAGGAGTTTGGAAGGTGGAAAGTGTGAGAAGGGAGTGAGGGAAGGAAGTGTAACTGGGATGGCAGGGATAACACCGAGGTCAGCTCCCCTGGGCTTTGATCTTTGACACAGCAATGGGTGAGTAATGAGTGTGTGTGTGGCTGTGTGTTTTTAGGGAAAGAAAAAGCTGATTTTCTGTATCTTCTTTGTGTAATGTGCTGCTGCTTAATATGAACAACTGTGTCTGACATTTTTATGGCCAATTTCACAGTCAATTTGTCTTATAGCATAAGAAGACATAAGAAAGCAGTGAATTTTATCTTTATAGAATTCTAGTCTTATATATATATAATATGTGTGTGTGTGTGTGTGTAAAAAAAAAAAAAAGAATAATTGATACCAGCTTAACACATTCTTCTAAAAACAATGACAAACCAATCATTTTAATTAATTAATTAATTATTCTTTCATCATGAAGATGCCTTCTTTGGCCTGCCTCATCCCAGTGTTGTTACTGTTAACTAAAACTAAAACTATTAAAAATTGTTTTCACTAATTGAAATAAATCTATAAATAATAGATGATAAAATATAAATATTAGATGAAAATCTTGACTTAAAAACATTTTTTTTTTTTTTTTTGCTGAAATAGAAATAAAAATGTCTAAAGTAAAATTTCTCTTAAAGGGGTGGTTGATTGCGATTTCACTTTTTTAACATTAGTTAGTGTGTGATGTTGCTGTTTGAGCATAAACAATATCTGCAAAGTTACGAAGCTGAAAGTTCAAAATTTTCACATAGCTATAAGAAGCGTTAAACATGCACATTAAACGTGCAGTTGCAGTACTGTATTAAAGCTTTAATCAGGATAAAACTGTATATTAAAAGCTAACATAAGCAGTAGAATTTACAAATAACAGCGTATCTAAAAGTATGAGACAACAAACAAAAAACTTAGGCCTACAATTAAAAGCCGTGCTTGCACAGGTTCTACACAATCATCTTCAATAATATCCTCTTGCTTCTCAATCGGCCTCAAACTGATAAGCGATATTAACGACGCCGTTGTTTACAATACAACTGGAGTACATGCTGCTGAGGTGAGGGGCGGGACGTTTGTGTTGTCATGTATATAAAACATATATATAGAACATATATTCAAAATATAAAACTAAATAATAAATAGTTTAAATAGTGACATCAGTGAATTAAGTGTTCAAGAAAAGTTAGTCTCCTCTTTTTTTATCTTTTTATGTTTGTTTTTTATTTTTCTGAAGGCATAATTAATAAATTTATCCAAATATATAATACAATTTATTCATTTATCTTGATATAACACACTGCAATTGAAGTTGCTAAACACATTATTTGTCTGATATTGTTTAAAATATTGCAAAAATGTACAAACAGATGACCAAACTATAATGACCCTTTTAAAGATTTTTAGTGCAGTGTGTGTATATATATATATTATGATTAGTAGGTGTGTACATTTGCCTAACTGATGTGCCATATAGAATTCTGGCACATGCAGTCTCGACCTTTGACCTATAGCGTCTAGTCGCACTCATCCTCCATCTCTCCTGGGGCTTTCCATTCACAGCGAGAAGGACCGCAGCTGCTTGTCTAGGTGAAGAAAAGGAAAGAGAATTTGGATTTGGTGGGATGCAGTATTTGGAAAAAGATGAAAGGACGGAAGCATGAAAAAGTAAAAATTACATGTGTACTGTATCTTATAACACAGTCCTGCTATAAATAGCTATAACTAACTATTTATTTGAACAGCTTTAAGGTTCAGCTTTAAGTTTTTTTATTTTTTTTATTTTTATGAAGACCAATGTTTTCTTCTTGGTTATCATCTTTTTCACCACACTTTTGCATATTCACATTCACAGTATTTATCCTGTATGAACAGACATTATATCTTTGACATTTCAAGTGACATCGGTCACCAACACCATCAAAACTCTTCCTCTTTCTACTTCCACATGCACTTATTCACATGAACAATCCTTACAAAAGGCAGTGGAGTTTCAGTACCCACATTCTGAAACACGTGTAATTCAAGCATGCCTTAACTCCCTAAACAACAAAACGCCTGGCACAATAGTGGTTTGGATTTGTATACACATGTGCAAGCTAATGTATAAAAATAGACAAGCACCCAATACTAATGAGCATAAAGCAGCCTTGACTTTGTTTACATTGTATCTATTTCCTGATAGAGACTGACAGAGAGTAGGTGGTGCATGTGTGCGAGTGAGTTTTTTGTGCACGTTGTGGGGTGGGATGGGGGGTCGGGGAGAACCTGTTTAATTCAGTGTTTAGTCTTTAGTATTTAGTCTCTGCTGCCTGGCATCTGCCGATCCCTCTGTCATGGTCCTGCTGGGTGGACTCACGGACTCACGGACTCACGGACTCACGGACTCACGGACTCACTCCACTGGGAACAGGAGAACACCAGAGAGCATGGAAAGGACATGTATTGAGAGACAACAGAAGTCAGGTACAGTAAAGGGACAGTACACCCAAAAATTTAAATTATGTCATCATTTACTCACACCCTCACGTTGTCTTTCTTTCTTCTGGGGAACATAAAAGAAGATATTTTCAAAAATGTTCACAATGAAAAAGAAAAAGATAAACTCATGCACAATATTACAAAAATGCTACAGTAAAAACTTATCATATAAAGGTAAAAACTGTGAATGGTTTAGAGTTACATTACATGTAATCAAATTTATGGATTTTGCTAGTAAAAAATAGACCATATAATTAATGGTGAAAACAGTAAAAGGGCATTCACAGAAGTCTCGGCGTGAAACATATGATTCAGTTTTATTTAAATAATTTTGTTTCTTCTTATTTTTATTAGTAATGTACAATAGGGAGTTATGTGTTGCATTTTATGTTATTTAGTTAATGTTTATTATATTATTTTAGTGTTAGCATGATGGTGTTTTGTGTATCTTATTTTTGAGTAGATATATTAACATTATATCATTTGATTAAATATACAGTTATAACTTGTAGAATATACAGGCACCAATATGCCAGCCCATAATATCTGAAACATTGTCACCGCAATGGTGAATTTCTGACAACTTTTTTTTTGTTATAAGGGTATTTTTAGTACCATTCACTTTCATAATACAAAAGAATTGCTTGAACATTCTGTTTAACATCATCTCCATGGAAGAAAAAAAGTCATATGAGTTTCAAAAGCATGATCGTGAGTAAACAACGAAAGCATGTTTATTTTTGGGTGAACTATTGCTTAAAATAGTGATAGTGAAGGAGTGTTTGTGCACTGATAAGACAATGCACTGCTCTTTCTCTTGTAAGCATTATGGAAAGACAAGTAGACTGTGACCTTATGCTTAGTCAAAACATTTTCAGAGGGTCGTATCTCAAAGCACCACACACTAGGCACTTATCATTCTTTTAAAATCTCTGGAACCGTAATGGATTCTGCGTGGTTGTGGTCCAGTATATGATTTTTCACCTATGAAACATCTCACACGCTTATCATGGTTGTCATCTGGTGTTTTCTCATTGTCTGTCTCTGCAATGGTTTTCTGTTATCCAAAGCTGTTGGCCTTATCTTTCCTGTTTCATCTTGCCACTCTCTTTCTGTTTTCACCCGTGGGATAATGAAAGGTAAGAGATAAGCGATCCTTCTCCATCGCCAGCAGCATCCTTTCCCATGGGTCCATCATCTAATGGGAAAGAGTCAGGGTGCTTATCTGACAGACAGGGAAAGGGAAAAACAGTATTTGTTTATATGTGAATTAAGTTGTGAATGTGTGTGTGTGTGTGTGTGTGAGAGAGAGAGAGAGAGAGAGAGACTGTCATTGGGGATTGAATAGCAGCATCCTGGATTGGCTTTCTACCAGCCTCTGTCTCAATGCAAGTAAGAGATGCGGTTGTGAGATGTGGTTTGAGAATATGATAAGGACATTGAAAATATGTAGTCATATTTCAATATATTATAAAGAACAGTCACGCAGATGTTTGTGTGTCTTCATTAAGATGCTCATTTATTATTAAAGTGACAGTTCACCCAAAAAGGAAAATTCTGTCATCATTTACTCATGTTGTTTCAAACCTGCATGACTTTCTTTCTTCTGTGGACATAACAGAAGGTATTTTGAGCCCCCCCCCCCCTCTATACGATTGACATATATGTGTACCAAAACTATTTGGTAACCCTCATTCTTCAAAATATCTGATTTTTGTGCAGAAGAAGAAAAATGCTTTCAGGTTTGGAATGACATTAGGGAGAGTAAATTATCTTCCACACTTGATCCATATTTTAAGACTTGAAATCTTACACACTTGAACATGTCAGGTATCAACACCCATTAATGTTAATATAACTGAATTATGATTATGAGCATATTATGTGTTTAAGATGAAAGAAACCTTGAATAAAGAGAGATGACAGATAAACAAGTGTTGTTTCAGCCTGACAAAAACTTAACCAACACATATACACAAGACAAAATCTGTGTGAGAGAACGTTTAACACCTCACTAGTCCTCAGTGGGAAGTGGCTAAATAAAAACAACAAAAGATTTGAGAGTGTGTCAAGGTGTGCTTTTCCTCTCCTATAATTATGGTTGATTTTGGACCTAGATTAAGCAGAACATGAAGTCCTGGCTCAGTTAACTGGAAGTCATTGAAAAAAGACAATAACTTGGCTCTCAACAAGCTCATATATTAAGCTCCAGAGCATCATCAGGCAGGTTTTCTCAGGAATATTTATTTGGAGAGTCGACTACCGCAGACTGTTGAAATAATTGTCATTGTTTCATGCCCAGGGGTTATGAATAAAACGGAAACAATTTTCAGAGAGAGAACTCAAAATGGAAGTAAAGGAGATAAACAGATGGTATTATTTGCTCATATTCTGCATTTAAATCAGACAAATTGATTTTTCAGGGAGGAAAGCTTTCACTTCTCTTCACAGATAAAAAATTAAATGATAAAGATAAAGCAATAAGCTTACATAACATTCATGGTGGTACAATTGCTTTAGGCTCTTTTGTTTTGTTTACATGTCAGCATATACAAACCACATGCTTCACATGCAAGTGATAGAGTGAGTATGGAAGTGGAACTGATATACTTCACTTTTTCAATTGTTTATTTTCAGTAGAGAGACAGATCAGCAGTAGCTTGGTATTTAATGAGAAATGTTTGTAATGAGAGAGGATTGACGGTTGAGGTTCATGGCCCAGGGGACGGTGTCTCTCTGTTTTCCTCTGTCATGGCTAACAGACAGTTAAACCGAGCACTGAACAATGGATTCAAACTGCATTTGGCCTCTCAGAGCCCCGAGTGGGAGTGAGTAATGGAGGTTTAAAGATCAGGCTGCTGCTTTTTTCCAAAACTTATTTCTTATTCTCTGCATCTCCTCGTTAATTACATCTATACACTCTTAAAAATAAAGGTGCTTCAAAAGGTTCTTCAAGCGATGCCATAGAAGAACCATTTTTGGTTCCACAAAGAACCATTCAGTCAAAAGTTCTTTAAAGAACCATCTCTTTTATACCTTTTTATAATCTGAAGAACCTTCTTTCGCCACAAAGAACCTTTTGTGAAACAGAAAGGTTCTTCAGATGTTAAAGGTTCTTTATGGAACCATTTAGACAAAAAGGTTATTCTATGGCATCGTGAAGCACCTTTATTTTTAAGAGTGTAGTCTACACAGACCTCATCTTCAATTAGCAGCAGTGGGATATTTTTGATGCAATATATTCCTCTACAATGCCTGTATTGCTTTGCTTGATTTTTTTATTTTTATATTACAATATAAACTATGCATTATATATATTAAAAATATTAAATAAAAATATTAAATAAAAATAAAATCTGTAATTTTAACTGAGACTGGTGCAATATATTCCCCTAAAATGCCTTTATTGATTTGTTTTTTTTTTTATATTTATTTGGTGATTTAATTTAAGAATCATGATCAAATTTAAAATATGAAAACATAAATATGCATATATATAATAAAAATACAATCTGTCATTTTAAGAGAGATTATTTAAATTAATGAAATGACTGCATTCTTTGTCTTCACAGTTGCCTCTCCATAGCACATAAAGAGGACAAAAAGTGAAAATCTACTTTAAGTTAATTAAATCACTTTGAATTCACCCTCTGCTACTTTAGTTTATCAGCAGCCCCATTGTATACGCAGACGACAACTAACACTGTTATAGTGAATCTGTGTCAGTTAATGAATTAACCCCATCCCCCCATAACACCCCTATCTGGAGTTAGCTGAGCCTCGACACATGATGTAGTCCATTTAGCTAACACAACTGCAACTACATACTCAAGCTAAACTACAAACTCAAACTACAATCTGGAAATAAATACATGTGGGAATAAATAAATATTAAAAAATAAATAAATGCATGAATAAATACATTTAAAAATAAATCAATCAATCAAATTAATATAAAAATAAATGAGAGAATAAGTAAATAAAAGTTCAAAAGAATAAAAATAAATGTACAAATAAATACATAAAATAAATAAACAATAAAAATAAATTCAGGGTTCAATTCTAATACAAATGAACTATATTTGTTTTTATCAAGTCATTTATTTCTTTATTTATTTTCCTGCTATTTTATTTCTTTATTTATCTATATATTTATGTATTTATTTTTCATTTCTGCAGGTTTGGTCCTCCATATGCTCTTGTCCTACTGAGCTGCAAAAAAATGATCTAGGCCCGAATTTAAATCAAACACTTTTAGTTTTAGTTTTCTAAAGTACCTTCCTCTTTTCTTTTCTTTTTTTTCAGCTTGCAAAGCCTCTTCTCCTTACAGTTTACCATGTTTTTAGCATTGCTGACAATGATTTTAAACCAAATGATTTGAGGTTTAAATATTGGTTTTTACCCAGATTTATTATCAGTTAATACATATAATACTGTTAATACTGCTTGAGTAGGTACTACATTTGAATTTGAACGTACTTTTTAATTTTGTTTTATTTTATTATTATTAAACTTCAATAAACACAGTCAAAGTACAGTTAGGACTACAATAATACACATGAAAACATAAAACGCAAACAAAAATATGCATACAAAATACACATACAGCGAATTTGAACGTACTGAGTTTTTAGGGAGGCAAAACAATGACGTAATACGTAACACGTTGAGGAGCGGTTACCTTGGAAACGTTCCTGCGTTTTCCAAACTGGGAAGCGACCAACGGCGGGATTCGGCTCATACTATTATTCGCAGTAATAGGGGTGTTCACTCCGTGTGCAAACACACAAACCCGCTTTCTTGTCCTAAACTGCATTTTGTTTTATTGTAAGAACATATTAATAAATAACAGGCATATGTTTGTGTGTTAAATTAAAGCATGTGCTACCGTCGACGTCCTATGTTTTTTATAACACAATAACACTGCAACCTCATATGTTATGGTCTGATAATGGTATATTCCCCGCAGAAATTCAATCGTGCTCGTGAAAATGTAGCTACACTCATTTTTGTCTCAAAGACACTTCAGCTATTAGCTAAATTCATGCGGTACATTCTTGTTTGATTCTTAACCGTTCGGGGTCTGCTTTGGAAACGCTGCAGGTAAGTGCTAAAAATGAAGACTCAATGACAGTTTATGATAATCAAATGATTATCAGATTTGGGATTATTCGAAGCCAAAAACGATAGCATCAGAATCGAGTGTAAATGCGGAAAAGACATTCAAATATTTTAAATCAAGTTTAATTTAAATGTCAAAGTAATAAAATAAACGACGCGTGCAACGATCGAAATGCCATCACTCACATGTTGTTTTTTAAAATCATTATTGAGCACGTTCAGTTAGTACGATGTG
Organism: Sinocyclocheilus grahami; assembly: GCF_001515645.1. Classification (NCBI taxonomy): domain Eukaryota; kingdom Metazoa; phylum Chordata; class Actinopteri; order Cypriniformes; family Cyprinidae; genus Sinocyclocheilus; species Sinocyclocheilus grahami. The sequence goes on from NW_015506003.1 coordinate 239,439, forward strand.
TAACGCTATCTGAGGGATTTGGTTTTAGCGAATCTTTTGAAGCGGTTCACAGATGGTCTGAAAGATTCCAGGTGATGTAAATGATTTTTTATATTGTTCAGTGTAAACGCAGATGATATATGTGTTCTTGATAACTATGTTTTTATGAGCTGAATGATACATTGATAGTACAATTTTTGAGAACGTTAATTTGCCACTGCGTGATGACGTAATTCCCTGAATCTTTTGCTTTGAAAATGAATTGTTCGAAAGAACCGATTCGCGGCAGTGAGTCAGCCCGCCCATCTCTAATCAGTTCTGGGTGATGAGGGAGCACTTTTACTGCAGGTTGTCGCGTTGAAAATTAATGTGCAGTCTTGTTAAGTGGAGCCCAAGGGCAAGTCCTGGAGTGAAGGTTTACCGCACACATTCTCTGTGAGGGATTTGTCCTCGACTGCAACACTGCTCACTGAAGTAACTAAAAAGCTGCACAGAAGTGTGAAGTGACAGGTGCTTCCTATCTGTTTCACGGCACTGTGTCTTTTGCACTATTTTTATATTTAAGTGGGTGGATAGAGCGTATTTTGTTAATAAGGAAGTTCCTTTATTGAGATGTTTTGGGGGGTTTTCCCTTTAAGCTTTCAGACAGTTTCCCATGTTATTGAATCCCAGCTGTCAGTGGGAGAACTTATGAGTGTGTGGTTATTTGGCTGCTGAAGTACTAGAGTCCTCTAATGCTTAAAATAGACCTGTGATTTTGGATGTCTGCACATATAGGATATCTTTAGTCACCAATCCAAGTGAAACTGATCATATAACAACAAGACAGCTTGGCAGTTTTGTTTTACTGTACACATATAGACTACTACTACTTTTTATGTTGTTCTGACCTGATTCCACTGCAAAGGAAACTGAAATGGGTTTAGGGTATATTTTTGTTACTCCCTGTTAGTTGATAGCCTGAGCATTATCATTCAGTGTCTGTCTAAATAGGGAATTGCATCTCGTTGACCTTTCTGTACACAATAAGGCCTGAAGTATTCAAACAAAAATGAACGGCTATTATGTCATGTCTATGTATTCTGGCACCTGTGCCCCTTTTCTTTGTGGTATAATGACTGAAGTGTTTATTTTAGATGTTATAACAATTTATTAAAAGCTTAACACAAATTACATTAAGGCCGCATTTTAGTTTTCTCCAAATTCCGCTTTATTTTTCCTAAATTCCATGTTTCCCATTTTAATGGTTTAATAAAATGTTTATAATCATTTATAATCATTTAAAACATTTTACAATAATACTATAATACTACAATAATGCTGTATTTTAATGTTATTTTTATTTTTAGAAATTCTGTTTGTCTGTTTTAATTTTTCTGGATTATGATGTAATACAAATTAATTATCAAAAATGATGGGTAATCAAATTAAGGCATAAAACATTAATTTATACAGTAAATTCCATTTTTATGACTGGGTTTTATGACTGTCTGCATTTTTCTTCCTTAGTGTTTACACCGGGAATGCATATACTTTGAAGAGCTTGTGTGCTCAGTTGTACGCTAGATGTGGAAAATGAAGTCTAAACAGGCCTAATATGTATTTGAATAGAGTAAAGGCCCACAGCAAGCCACATGGCAAAAAGATTGTGCACTCTTTGGTTGAGTATTAGTGCTGATGTCAGTTTTGTGGAAATCATTCTCCACAGTGTTGTGAAATGTGGGATCAGTCTGGATGTCATAACACAATCTGAGTCCATGACTTTACTGGTCTCCTCTGTCTTCTCTGTTTGTGCTTTGTGGATTTTCAGGATGTGCCGGAAGTCAAATTCCAATTTAGGACTGTCAGCGGCGAGTGGAGGTCTATCAGCAGAGATAGCCAACGGGGGGACTGTTACTGTTTAGTAAAGATTAATCTGTAGTCTGCATATTCTTTGTCTCCTCCAGAGCAAAGTCTGTTTTCTCAAACCACACACACACATACCCTCAACCACAGACTAGCCACTAGGTCCTAAGCCAGTTAGTTTGCAAACCATGTGAAGCGCCACAGTCTCTCTCTGTGATATTTGACAGCCTCAAGGCTCCAGCGGATAAAATGATCCAACGCTCAGCAGAGTGGAGAAGATTAGAGAGAGAATCTGAGACATCGAGTGATCTCAAACTTTCCTAAAACTCTAAAATGCTTGATAGTTTTTAAAGAATTAATAACAGTTGATGATGATTCATTTAGGGGAAAAAAAAATCAGTGAAATGTTTGAATAGGCATCATCAATGTATAATAGGTCTTGTTTATTGTGTGATTTCTCAGTAGCTGATGGGTTGATAATGGGACACACACACACACACACACACACACACACACACACACACAGTTTTGCAGCTGCAGTTTCCTCAATCTGTGGCCTAATTGAAATCAGCTAGAATTGTCTTGGCATTCCCAATTACACATTATGTTTTTAGGTGTAATAGTACTGAAAGATATAAAGTTAAAATGACTGTTTTATTAAATTTTTACTGTAAAGCAAATTTCCATAAAATATAGACATCTTGAACCAATGTCCTTAACAATTTTTCCTCACACCGTGTGACTCATTTCTCTGACAGAGTCTATTTAACCAACCCCTGTATTAAGTTTATTATTACTTAAATGGTTGCTAATCAACAAATGTTTGAATATTTTAAGCTACATTTCTAATGTATACCTGATTACTGTATTGTTGACTTTTATAATAAAGTGCTTGAGATGTTCCTCATTTGTAAATTAACCATTAATAAAAGCATCTGCTAAATGAATAAATGTAAATATTTTATTTTATTCAGAGGAAACCATGACGGTCACATAATATGAGCACTGAAATTCCAGAAATATGAAATTCTGGCACACTCAACTAATAAGTCTAGTCTTATTTTTATCTCTGATGATGCTTTTGACCCATAAGAAGTTTGCCACATCAACCACCCACATGCTTTTACTAAATATAGCTTCCCCACGTTTGGACTTTAAAACGTGACCTAGCTTTTCTCTTTTCCTCATGCACTCTTCTAAATCTAAATTTTTTTTCCTGAGGAATGTGAGTTGGCTCTTTCAAGCCTCTCCCTAGAAACTGCCCTCCCTAGATAAACAACACTAGTCCAGCCAGCCCTCCACCCTACCCAGAGGGCCGTGTTTCCCTCCAGCACGTGAGAGATTGAATCTGGCCTCCTCCCCATGGCACTGCGACTGAGAGTACACTCACCCCTAGGGATGTAACGATTAACCGCGAGCCGGATGAAAACCGATTTAAATATGTGACGATTCAAATCGGTTGAGATGCTAAACAAATCGCGATTCAGTTAGGTGTAGGAGTTTATATGAATGTATGTCTAAAGGGAACTTACTGTCTTTAGAAAAGTTTAGATGGTATTTTTTCGTTTCATCTTGCCTCTGTATAATGCATATTAAAGTTCATAAGGGCAGCGCTGCTTTGTTTACAGCAGAAACCAGGAAACGCTTTAAGCGCCACCTGCTGGCAGAGAGTGAATCTGCATCTCATTCAGCTCGTCTGCTGTTTCTGTTTCATGCAGATATTTATGCATAATTTCACAAAACTGAAGTCAAACCATTGTTTTTGCTTCAAATTTAGAAATTATACAATCTAATTTAGATTAAAAACTGCTCATGATGCATGTATGCAGCATCTTTGTTTGGATCATGATTAAAATGCAGTGGTTGCCTCTAATTTTAAATGGAAAGAGCAGAGACAAACCCTTATTTTTGTTTATATGAAGAGATTATTTTATTTGTGTAACTTATTTATTTGATTTGGGGCTTGTTTTAAAATAAAATAAAGTTGAGTGAATCGTTACTTTCCCTACTCACCCCTGATCTCCCTCTTTCGCCATGCATTGATTGGCTCAGGTGCTCTTGTTTTTGTGTAACGTTTCCAAATCTGTGGTGTTGACTTGCCTGGCCTCTTTAGCAAACTGTTTAAATTTTGTGTGTGTGTGGCTGTGCGCATGTTGAAGCAGGCTCAATTTCAAACATTCTTTTCAGTGCCACCCACTTGTAACCAGGCCTACACATAATCTCTGCACAGAATTCTGCTGAAAACTCTGCAGTTTTCCGCTGACTTGAAGGTTCTATATATGCTCCGCCTCTTGAGTGGTTGTTCACCCAGCCAACAGGGAACATTCTCAGAACTTCGGCAAATGCTCTGGCAAGCTTCCCCTTAACGTTATGAACAAACATTCTTCCAGTAACATTAACAGAACGTTAAATTTTCTGAAATATTTTAGTTGTTCATCTAATGTTTTTTGAATGTTACTAGTTTCAGAACATTCTGAGCAAAAGTAACATTCCCGTAATGTTTGCAAAATGATTTTTTAAAACATAAAAAAAACAATGTTTTGAAATGACATTTAATAATAAATAACTTAATGGGAATGTTAGCAAATTGTTGTTAGCTGGGTAGATCCATACTGCAGAATTTTGTGCAAAAAAATGCCAAATGAACAACAGAGATTCTGTCCGGATCTGCTTATAATGCCACTTTTGCATTCAGAGGGAATTGGTTTGGCGTCCATCTCTCTTCTATCCTCTGATAAGAAATGTAACCCATATGGAAATCTGAACCATTTATTTAAATGCAACTGTAAAGTATGTAAACGGCTTGTTATGATGGCTGACCTCATCGTGACAAACAGACATTTTCATCACTGTTTGACTTAGGCATGGGCCGGTATGATAACCTTAAGCAAAAATATCACGGTATCACGCTATTGTCGTTACAGCTCTAAAATGTGTTATTTTTAAATGACTGGGTAAAAAAAACACAATATTTTGTTTTTGAGCAACACCGAAAATTAGGAACAGTAGAATTTGTTTATTTTTTCTTTGATTTGTTTCCTAAAAAGAAGAAAAATAAAGACTGACATTTTTATTTAACCTAAATCTGTAATTACAGTTATTTCATTTTAGTTATATAATTCATATACATATAATTGATATAATTTCATATCATTTAGTTGTATCATTTCATATACATAATTTGATTTAATAATAACCCAATTTGAAGAAAAAAACATGTTCTGACTAGCTTTGTGAAATTATACTACATGCCTGAACGAAACAAACAGCAGAAGCTCTGAATGAGATGCAGATTCACTCTCTGACAGCAGGAGGCGCTTCTGGAACAGCAGATACAGCGTTTCCTTGGTTACCGCTGTAAACAAAGCAGTGCTGCTCTGAAACACTGCTTTCATATGAACTATACAGAGACGAGATGAAAAGAAAACCCCACGTAAACTTTTCTGAAGACAGTCAGTTCCGTTCAGAAATACATTCATATTAACCCCCAAATCAATATTTAGGATTTTCTTCCAATAGTTTGTGCATCATGAACAGTGAGTGATCTGCCTGCTACAGTATTTTTCTCTGCGTCCATCTTCAACGTCTCTGGCCTGTGTTAAAGGGGTCATATGATGCGATTTCAAGTTTTCCTTTCTCTTTGAAGTGTTACAAGCTGATTGTGCATAGATAAGATCCCTGAAGTTGCAAAGACTAAAGTCTCAAAACCAAAGAGATATTCTTTATCAAAGTTAAGACTCTGCCACGCCCCCCTAAAACAGCTCGTTCTAACCGTTTACAGACTTCATATTTTCCACATAAATGTCATTTTGGAAAACGATTGCATTGCAACGCAGTTTGTGCAAGTCCAGAACAGAGACAATAAGCATTGCAATAAGACAAAAAACGGCCAGTTGCCGATCGCGCAAGTTTCAGGGGTAGCTTCTTAAGTTCGGCCATCCTACACACACGTGACTGACCGCTCGCTCGCACCAACAGGAGGAGCAGGGTCGTGTTACTCTCTAGTCTACACTGCACTCAACCTGAGGGATTCCTACACGTTCAGTCTTTGAGGAGACATGAAAAACAGCGCATACCGCAGGAACAGTATAACGGAAAATATTAGCGGTTTTGAAACCGTGAAATTTTCAAATCGCTGTATACCTTGAAACCGGTAATTGGCCCATGCCTAATTTGACTAATCAGTCAATCATGTTTATGTGTACATGAACGTTCACAGAGGGGTGTGTGTGCATTTGTATTTGTGATGATTTAGTGGTGTGAAAGCCCGTTTGGACATGTCTGTGTGTAATTTGAGTTGTAAAAGGAGATGTCCGTATACGAGTCTGACCCTGTGAGTGAGTGTGTGTGTCTCGCTCAGAGCCTACAGTGTGGGCTGTGATCTTCAGAATGAAAGATGGGCAGTAGTAATCCTGCACTGCTCCATAATCCTCTCTTTCAAAGACACCTGCCATTCTTCAGCAGCGCAGATGAGCACCCAGACAGATCAGTGCTGACAGCGTTACCAATGTGGCACACAGGGCAGCCAGACTCTTTAACATTAGCGTTGATCCTGCAACATAAGCAGCTTCACCATAAACATTTCAAGTACTTGGGCAAGGATGAAGTTATGATGTTAAGTTGAAGGATCTGAAGTCTTCATCCCTGCACAGAGTTTGAAGAGAAAAATAGAAAAGGAAATCTGATGGCAGACATGAGAAGAACTCAATGGTCATCAGCTCTTGATGATAGTTATGAAAATGCATTCAAACAATAATTAGATAAAATTGTAACTAGTGTAGCCCATGTCAACAATCTCATATAGTTCAGACTAAAGGTGATTTGTTGATGTTAATGTACAGGACACTGAATACCCTATACATTTACCCTATTTATAAATATAGTGAATAAATATGCTTAAGCAATTTGATTATTGAAGTGTTCATTGAAACAGTCCGCTGTGTTTTAATGCATTTGAGTTTTTTTTAAAAAATGTATTTACTCTTAATTTTGTCTAATTAAGTATTTTACATTGAGAAAAACAGAGACCGTCAGAAAAGTCTTGTAGTTTCCTGATGAAAAATTTGATAAGCTTTAATAATAAATTATATTTTGTTATCAATATTTTAATATATATGCATTTAATACAAAATATACATATACAGTGGGTACGGAAAGTATTCAGACCCCCTTAAATTTTTCACTCTTTGTTATATTGCAGCCATTTGCTAAAATCATTTAAGTTAATTTTTTTCCTCATTAATGTACACACAGCACCCCATATTGACAGAAAAACACAGAATTGTTGACATTTTTGCAGATTTATTAAAAAAGAAAAACTGAAATATCACATGGTCCTAAATATTCAGACCCTTTGCTAAAAAATTAACTTAAATGATTTTAGCAAATGGCTGCAACATAACAAAGAGTGAAAAATGTAAGGGGGTCTGAATACTTTCCGTACCCACTGTACATTTAATTTCAAAAATACATTATAAACCTAATTTATTAATTATAAGTTATATGATTATATAAAGTTACATGTGGCAAAATATATGTATTATATACTGGGGGAATGAGGGTGGTGTCCAGTGAAAATGTTAGCAGGGCAAGTTTTGGCCTGATTGGGCAAGCAGAAAAAATCCTTCAAGCTAAGTACTGATAGTGCTTGTTGTTATGATCTCTATCACACTATCACTGTGTTTTCAGTGAATGTAATCATTGTTTATAGACAGTGAAATGTTGCTTAATTTTCTAAATCTAGGGGTGCACATTTGCAAAAATGACATGCAACTCAATGTGCATTTTCACTTTAGAATAGAAGTCTGAATGAACAATTCCATCATTCACACCCCTATTTCAGAGCTTTGGTAGCATCTGCCTGATGAACTTTCCTCAACGCAGACAGAGCTTCAGCCATTCCCATGGAGATCTTTTACGGTAGCCACAGGCAGACATTCTGTGGGTATTGTGAATACTCTGGTATGCCCCCTTGGCATGAGGGTGTGGGTTTCAAAGGCAGTCAAATGGAGAGGAATGTGATAAGAATCCACACCTGCACTTGACTGAATGAATAGACCTGAAAAGGAGGAGCTGTTTTGGTCAGACTTGTTTATTTGTAGTGCATCTTGATGGCAGATGTTATCTGTTTTCAGCAGAACATTCACCTTCACACAAAGGTGGTCTGCCAAACCAGACTTCATCCAACCACTCCTTAAATAATCTAGTTAATCTATTTAAAATGGAGAGGTGGAGTCTTCAAAGTGAGTTTGATACAGGCGTGTCAGTGAAAATGAAGTGTTGTTTCGTAACTTTAATTTATTTCTGTCACTTTGAGCTGGATCCAGTCCACTCTTACAGGATTTTACGGGATGAACTTGTGTTTTGAGGGTGATGCTAAATCCAGACAAACCACAAATTCTTCTTAGTGGTCTGCTTCCCAGAACAGAAACAGTCATATGAGATGATTCTCTTCAGTCTGTCTCAGGTAATTCCTTGGAAATCTTCCTGAAATTGTCCGACTGAATGACGGGATTTCCTTATGGCCACCACTGCAGCGCTCCTTTTACTTTGATGAAGCTATCACTTCCTCCTGTAGTCTGAGGTGGAATGTGGGAAAAGATTATTGAGAGCTGTTTTGGGCAATGACCGTCACAAATATCCAGGAGGTGAACACCGATCAGAAGCAGCAACTTCAATCGGAAACCCTCGAGACCAAGAATAGGCAAAGGATTTGTGGAGTAAATAAGGCACAAACACATACTGTGGTGCCTGAATGAATTAATTTGGACATGTGTCCATGGGGAAGAGTTGTGCTTCCTGCTTGTATTTCTCCAGCCCAGCTCTTCCTGAAAGAGTTGGCTAGGAGGAGCTATGTAGGAAAGAGGGAGGAGGAGAAGTATTTGAGTTGCCGTGTCAGTCGTGCACACACACACACAGACTCTCACACACATTCACTGGAGTGCCGACTCTCTGCTGAGCTCCGTTCTTCAAAAGGCTCGACAGCTTGAGAGTTTCATCCTGCTCTTGGAAAACACTTATCCTGGTAAGTTAAACAACTTGTAACAGAGATCCAGTAATTTATAGACTAGTGGATTAGTCTCATGCTTTCTGCAGTTAGTTTGTGTTGACCCTGTTGAACTCTTTTATATTTTTATATTAGTTTTTTTTTTTATTTACTTGTATTTTTTTGTCTTTTTATCTTCAACTGTAATGACAGTCACAGTAAGGCTCATGCATAACTCATGTCCTCTCATTTCATTCATTTATGAAGGATGTGAGTGTCTAGTGAGTCTAATTTGAGCGTGCTGGGACTGGACTGATTACCTAGTAAGACATAATGGTTGTTTATATGGGATCAGTAAGAATCGTGTGAGTGTAGGGTGATTTGAGTTCAGTTTTTGGGCAATTAAATACAGATAAACTCCAAGCATTTTCCCATTAGGACTTTTATTATATGCATTAAAACAGTGGATGTCTCTGGGTTTGCATTTTTGAGCTCAGTTGTTGGATTGTGTTGGTTTTTGTGTGTGCTGAATGTCATTCTGTGCCATTGTTGTTAGAGATGCACCAATATTACAGTTCTGGCTGATATTTATTTATTTATAAAGCTGATAATTGGCAAAGAATTGGCATAGAATTTTTTAACAGTCAAAGTATATTTATCTATACTTTCTTTATACTATTTTGTCTAAAAAAAAATTCTGCAAGTGAATTTAGGCATCACAAGATTAATATGTACAAAAATGGGCATTCATCTTGAGATTTGCTTCATTTTATAAATTATTAGTGTTTTGAAGGTTAACTTTAAATGAGATGACAGCAAATGTCATTTGAATGTAAACATGGGGGGGAAATGAGCATCAACAATTAAATATCCAATATCGAAAAACTTGATAGCCGATATGAAATACATCGTACATCCCTAAAAAAGAATGTCAACAGTTTGTCAAAATAGTTGTGATATGAGAAATGAGGAACTGAGTCAGTGTGTGTAATAACAACTGTGAGGCGTTTTCTGTTGTATTGTCTGCATATTCGTGCAGGAAAAGAACTCTCTCTCTTTCCCGATCTGAGATCCATTAACTCACTGACATTCGTGAATTAGTTATTGGTCAAACTGGGTTAATACGTGACCTCTGCCTGTTTGGAGGCCATGTTTGTGTTGTGCTCTAGTTTTTGTAAACGTAGTTACTAGTTGTTTGTTTTTCTTTTGTTTTGGTGTGTGTGTGTGTGTGTGTGTGTGTAAGAGACTGTGGGAAAGCGGAATTGGTAGCTGTGGTGGAAGAAGGTAAAAACAACACTCTGGACTGACGCTTAAACCATCTCTGTGATTAGACACTGTGTCCACACACATATTTGCTTCTGTGTGTCTGTTAGCGTGCTTGTGTGTGGCAGACGGTAATTCTGTCAGGTGTGAGTGTGCATGTGTCTTCAGTGTTTAGAATGTGTGAGTGACATTTCTCAGCTTTACTTTGCCAAGCCTGAGGCAGGCCACAGGGTCAGGGTCCATTTAAAGGACACCTGGGTCATGGATTCCTGAGATGAGTCTGACAGATAGAAGGGTGCCATGGTTGTAATTAGGGGATGATCAGGCCATTTTGCTTGATCAATATGACAGTGAGGTGCATCTCTCTTTTTACCGCTGGCAGCGCTGTGAGGATCTTGCCAGGACGATTGAACAGGTTGAGATTTTAAAGTGACCTCTGCCACCACAGTGTCCTTGCTCAAGAGTGCAGCTGGTAGTGCAGAGCTTTATCCGGTGGAAACGATAAATCACTAATAGTCATGTAAGTGACAGATCACCCAGGTCTCTGGGGTCAGATACATCTGTCTGAGCGGTGCTGTGCTGCAACACTGCAACACAGCCTCTCTCATGCTAAACTCCAGGGATCTGATTTGATCTAATCTGGTTTCTCTGATTTGAACTTTAAAAGTGATAGATGGAGGGAAATTTGGGGAATTTATGCTCACATTGTGGCTGGCCCATGAAAGACAGATGGACTTTTTGCTCTCATCTGATTATCTTATTACAGTCAACATGAGAGATGGAGGAACGGGCCGAGCCTATTCTCTGCTCGTTTCCTCTCTAACATGCTTCTGACACATTTACGGGGATAATTGTTATTAGTTTACATCACAGTGTTTGGGGGACAGCAATGAAATAGCATGTTCTTTGAATAAAATACAGAAAATATTTTTTTCTGACTAACCAATGAAATTGTGACAGATTACCAAAATAATCATTAAGTAGGCTACAGCCATATATAATATTTATAAAATATTAATAAAGGCTGCTTTATGATTAGTCTATAGTAATCATAAATGTATAAAATTTATTTTTATTAAAATCAACAGAAGTCTATGTTATGCCTCCTTTTATTTGGCTAAACTTTGAGTGTGAGAAATGGCACTGAGGGCAACTGTATTTAAATCTCTTTAGGTATTCATATATTGGCTGACATTATAAATGGGAGATGAATGATGATAATATCCTCGGGGCTCATTCAGACATTCAATGTTAGTTGTATCCTGGTCTTGCTGTGGGACGTTTAGTACAATACCAGCTCTGTCTAATGATGTTGTGTTGAGAGGTCATCCTGGCCTGCTGTGGACGGAGGGGAAACGGCTGTGCTGTGCGTTGCCACACGTTGAGAAGAGAAGGCTGTTTAAAACCCTTTTTAACCAGCTGTCCCTCACCAATAGAGATTTTTGGTAGTAATGGATGGAGGCAGTGTGAAAGGTTATCAGGCTAAAGGCTTGAATTCTCTGGGGCGTCTTTATCGCGGTTGCTGAGGTAAGTTGAGGGAGAGGTGTGACTCTGTCAATACAGTGAAAGCCGTCAGGAAAAAACATTGGGAATGATGCTAGTTAGCTTGTACTTACATCTAACACCTACATTCTCATGCAAGAGGTCAAATCTTTAAGTGAGTGGTTACACAAATGAGGTTCATCTGTAGGGCACAGCCACTCAGTCACTCTAAATACAGCTGAAACAAGCCGTTATCAATAAATCAATTGAGAACTGTGACATAAAAGCACCGGGAATAAATAACTTCTTGTTGCTGAATAGTAGTTTATGGGGGCTCTTCCAAAATTCATCTTATCTGACTCTCTTTATCAGTTTCCTCTTTTGGTAGCATGCAGAAAAAACGACCCTGCAAAGGTAATATTTACCTCACCAAGTCTCTTTACTACACAGGTTGGTGAAGGTCTCTGCCTGAGTTCGATTTACATATTCATTCTCTTTTTACTTAACATCCGCTTTAGTCAGCAGGATGGCTCATGTTTCCAGTTGGGAGAGATTCCTGAATTCCCTCGTTACTCATAGTGATGTCAGATGTTCTACACTCAGTCCTCACCTAATACCTGAACAGATTCATGCGAGCTTCCTGACACTTTAAAGGATGGAAAGTATGTAGCCTGGGGAACAGGAGGGTAACTGTAACATTGCACAGGTGACTCAGCCTCAGAGTGAATCCTTCTGGGCTGCTAGGAGCAGGAAATGTTGGTTTTGATCTGTTGTCAGTCTCCAGTCACAAAGTCGTATATGCCTCTACATAGACAGTTTGACATCCAAGACTGTACAGCTAGGGCAAGCATCACCATTGCAATTCTTCCCTTTCCCAAAGCGCAGTCAAAATTATGACGCATTTTGAGTTATTACTGAAATCCGGTCTTTTACAGTTCAGGTAGTGTCAGCTCACGTGCTATGAACATGAATGCTGCCTCAAATTGTGGGGTTTGTTGAGGAAAGATGTGGTGTGTCAAGCTAAATTGGTCAACGTATCAAAACATATTATGGACATTAAAAGGAGCACCCAAGCATATCTAAGGACCATCATAGAGACTGGGCTTATGGATTTGAGCTGAACACACTAGCAACAACATAGTAACTGACTAAAAAAATTCTTTAGCACTTAAGCAAGACCTGACATTGGGGTGATGCGATTTGCTTTGGCAAGCACCACTCACATTAGAAAACTAAAAATCTTCAAATTACTGTTTACCAACATGCTGTCTCTATCTCACTCTTTATCTCTGTTTTTTAGATATCCGACCCACTTCTCTCTCTCTCTCTCATGTTCTGTCTTGCATTGTCTCTCTCTTCCTTGTTCTTTTTTTATTTTCCCCACTCACGTGTATCTCTCATGTTGAGCCTGTTGTCGCAGCAGTAATTAAAAGATATCCTTAAAACAGCAGATCCCCTCCAGTCATGCTGAATTCCCCTCTAATTACATTGTGGAGTTTCTTTCAGCCAAAATTAGTGAGGTCATTTTTTGCTTTCTCCCTGCAGCTGTAGACCTCCGTGCTCGACTCGCCGTCTCCCAGTGCATTTGTCCATGGTTTTTACTGTAAGCTTATTTGCATCACATTTTCCTTCATTTAGTGTACCTCAAATCATTAAACACTAATAAAATGAACATTACACATCCATTCAGGTTTAAAAACACCCACAAAAACATCACTGTTAGATGCCATGCTCAAGCCGTTAGCAAACATTTTCCATTCACGTTTTTTTGTGGCTCAACCAACAGTCCAGTTCACCACTAAACACTGTGGGGAAAATTACATCAGCTCTCAGAAATCAAGACCAGATCTTTATTTTGTGCCCAGCAAGGTTTGCTTTGGAGATGCCTGTGTCTCTGTGGTTGTAGCAGTCTGACGTGGGTGTGTATGGCTCCAAATGTGTGTATTCCTGGCTCTCACCATGTCCTCAGTGTTCTGGGTCCAGTTGGCTCAGTGCTGAAATGCTTCTGTTATCTCAATCAGTTCACACCACGCTTGTGCCCATAGCTGTGGACTGTTCGTGCCACTCTCGCCCCTTTGGCCTTCACATTCCACTGTGTGTTTGCTTCTGTTTGGGGATCTTATTTTACATGAGACCTAAACACTTTAATGGTTTTGGGATCACGGAGTGCTGTAAGATGAGTAAGATTTCAACTTCTGTTGGACAGAGTCTATCATTGCTCTAAACAGTGGTTCCCAGCTGGTGGATTGCTACCCAAAATTGGGAACGAATTCCTGCGTATTACAGTCTGCATGGGAGAACTTTATTTTTAATCATTGCTCAGGTTAAGTTCTGTTTAGATTAGAGATGTACAATATTTTGGTACCCATATTATCTGCAAATATTAGAGATCTATTTTAAACATTTGTTTGTATCTGTTCATTTTGGATACTATCAGCCAACCTTGGATATTTAATTTCATGTTAATTTACCATATTTTATGTTTAGAGTGCATATGTAGAAGTTAATCTTTAAAAAGTAAAAAAAAAATTCATGTTTAAAGTGATTTTTTGTTTTATTTCTTTTTTTATTTTAGCAAAATATTATAGTTCCAAAAATCATCTTTAGTATATAGTTTAAGTTGGAACATCATTTGGATGTTGAATTAGCTGTTTGTCTGTGTGCTTATCTCACTGATGCCTGAGGTAGTTAAATAATTTTGAGAAAGGGCTCTGATGACTTTACAAGCCTAGAATTTCTGCTAGCTTTCATTGTTATCCATATATGTACAAGCCTTCATGCTTGTAGTCTATGATCCCTGTGGAAGAGCTTTCTCCATGTTGGTGTTTGGAAAAGGCTAGTGTAGCGCAGGGGAATACGGAGATGTAGAGGGGAAGGAATGATGATCCATTTGGGCTTTTGGACACTAGAGCTGCCTCACCCCTAGCAGCATAGCAGGATCCTGAGCAACTGTGCCTTCTATTAAAAGCCTGACCATTGAGAGACAGCTGAATGTGTTTATGTGTGTATGCATCATCTAAATGTATCACAGAATTTGACCTGGATAAGCATTTATTGCATTACTCTGTCAATAAGCCTCTTATAAGACACAATAACAGACAGAGACATGCCAAGCATGTTTAAATAATTCTATTTCCATAGTAATGGAAACATCACAACACAAGACATTTCTCAATGGTAACCAACTTTTAACCTACCTGTCACTTTCCTGTCACATATGAGTCAGAATCACATGGCTGAATGACAAAAACCAGAATGGAATCATTGGTGGCAACAGTAATGGTTTTTAATCTTGCATCTAAAGCAAATAACCCTGAAGAGTCAATCAAATTTAACATGAAATGTTCCTATTTTACATAGATTAAAACGATAATCAGTAAAATATTGAAGTTAAAATTATTCGAACCCTGAAAATTCAGAGGAAGAGCAAGCTACTACATTTTGATTAAGATTTGCAGTAAAGACAGACAGAAAAATATGCACTGATAAAATGTTCACAATAATACAAGGAACATGTATTAAGAAAGCAAATGGGGTCAATTTTGATTTCATGTTGGAAATAACTGCAGTGCAAGCCAAGTGGCTCATTTAAGCAATTTAGACTATTTATTGTTCAGTCTTTCGGCCAAATATGTCAGTGAGGTTATTAGCAGGTTTCTCTAAAGGCAGTTCACTCTGTTCAGTAATTAGAGTTTAAGACTATATTTAGGGTTTCAAATGAACTGTTGCTTGGTTAGAGAATATGTCTGTCTTTCTATTGTATTAAGTCTTTTTTATCTTATTAGTGAAAGAAGGGGAGGGGGAGTGTAATGGGGATGAGGGCCCAGACAAGAAGTCATGCTATAAAAAGATTAATTAAAAATATGTATTTGAATATAATGATGGTGATGATGATGATGATGAACGGCAAGGAACAAGCCTCTCAGCGCTCTTGATGATGTAATCCAAACCTTTAATGCAGTAACAAAAAGAAGAATAGGGAAGGGAAAAGGCTAATTATCTTCACTCCCTTGACAATGAGGATCAAGAGAATATGAAAGCAAAGTTGTGATGAAGAGAGAGAGTGAGGGAAAATGTGTAAATTTGAGCCAGCACAGATTCTAGAACAGCACTCTCTTTGTTTATGGTTTGAAGTTAAAAAAGTTTAACTACACTATATAAAACTAGCTTTTCTGAGACAGGCTGTGTGGATGCTCATGAGTGTTTCAGACAGATTTAAATTAGTCTTTGCTTAGATCTAGTCTGAGACAAGAATATGAAAGATGATAATCTGCCTATAATGTACTCTGTAAAGACACTGCACAAAGTGCCTTTGTGTGCTCATGAACACTGAACAAGTGGAATGAAGGAGGACATTTAAATATTTTCATAAAACACCACTATTTGATGCAACTGAATATAAAAGATTGCAGCTGTTCTATAGCTCTGCCCTTTTCTTTTTTTATTTATTTTCAAAGAATCACATGTGAATAAAAATTCAGTAGGATTGTTTGTTGTGAGTGGGGGAAGGGTGCAATTGGTCAGCGTTCCAACCCTCGACCAATCAGAGGTTGGCTGCTGGTTTACTCCTTTCTCCACCTCTTGTGCGTGGAACTCTTTTCTCTTTCCTGATTGGCTGCTCACACATGCAGCATCTGGAGGCTTTAAGAGTGTAATGGGAGGGGCCAGACAGTGCATTAAAACCAAACGTCTGCCCCCATTCGCCCTAGAGTACTCCAGTATCTGTTATATGTGTGGAGCAGGGGGAGCGAGAGGAGGTCCTCTCTTGCCTACCCATGTCTGACAGCATCTTTCTCTCTCTCTCCTTCCTCCAGGAAAAGAGTCCAGGATTACAAGAAAAAGAGGATCAGGTTTTTAAGGAGTGTTTTACAAATCTGGGACATCTGGAGTTTGAGAGGAAAAGACTGAGCCACCGTGTTTCACCAGAACAGTTCAGCTAACCTTTCAGCTGCAAGGAGCTCACTTCAGGATCTGCCTGGTCCTGGTGGGTCACTCAGCCGGACTTATGTGGAATGTGACACTTTATGACCCCATCCCACGGGCCTCTATTCAATGAGCCGGACTCAGGAGAGAGCAGATAATAGAGGCAAGAGGCCGGCACACAAAAAAGAGTGAAGTAACACCAGCAGGAGTGTTCAGACTGGTAAGAAAGTTAAAGGGGCCCTTGAAGGTGGGGGGAAACGAGCTTAAAATACAAAGGGGAAGGAAAGAGACCCGTGACTACAAAAGTTTTTCTTGGGACTGCAAGACATTCTTGAACAACAGAAACTTTAACCCTTAGCCTTCATTTCACCACTTAAATTAATCCCACTGCTTCCAGTCATGCCAGTGGAGACCCTTCGTCCCACAGATGGCCGTCTTACTGGGGGTCCCTTCACTTCTGCCATGCCTTTCCGAATCCTCAACAAAGGTCCGGACTACTTCCGCAGAGCGCCCGAGCCAGGAACACGGAAACTGAGTGCAGTTGAGCGCCTGGAAGCAGACAAGGCCAAGTACGTAAAGAGTCAGCAAGTAGCACTTACTAGACAAGAGCCTGTGAAACCTCCAATCATCCGCAAACCGCTGTTGTCACCAAGCATGATGATGCAATGCAGAATAAACACTCCACCAGCAAGGAAGATTACCCGGCGGCTACTTAAGACAGAGAACGGAGGACTGGATCATGGCATGAGCAAAGGACCGCAACTCAACCTTGAAGTACTCAATAATCTAATTAATGTCTGTGATGGACCACTTGCATCTTCACCTACCCCATCCTCTCCTTCTCCCTCAGCCTCCTCACCCTCTTCTGGAGGTCAGAGTGTTGGTAGTGGACAATCTGCAGAACCTCAGCACTGCATTAACTTGAAAGCACACCTTGGCTCAACGCCCAACTCCTCTCGCACCTCCTCTCCTCTTATCAATCAACCCTCACCTGCAGAGCCCAGCCGAAGGCCGCCTCCGGTCCCAGCCAGAGCTCCCCAACTGGTACCACAAGGTAGTTACGGGACCCCCAACTCCGTAACTGTACGACGGGTGGATGTGCGACCACAGGCAGAGATCAGGAAACCTCAGAGATTGCCTCTACAACCCAAACCTAGACAAGCTCAAGTAGCTCAACCACAGTTAGCCCAGCCACAGGCACCTCCCACATCTTCTGCTCAGAAGCAACCTTTGGCAGCTCACCCTTCATCCTCCTGCATACCCTCCAGCCCGCTGCTTCTACGCCCTGGCATTCTACCCCCGGCTTCCCCCGCTTTCACCCGCATTTCCTCAGCCAGCTCTCGAGGGTCACGTCCTGGTTCAACCCGGAAACACCCTTCCCTTCACCGCTCCAAGTCAGACTTGAGCGACCGCTACTCTCGGGCCACAGCTGACCTGGAGCGCTTCTTCAACTACTGTGGACTGAACCCAGATGAGGTGGAAGGAATGGGTGGCATAGAGCGTTTTGCCCGGGCAAATTCGGACATTGTGTCAGTCTCCAAGCTCTGCAGCGTCAGTACGCCTAGCTCCGAGTGTGGGGACGGTGGGGATGGACAGCGAGGAGAAGAGGAGGAGGAGGATGATGGGCCTATAAAGCCCAGTGAGCGTGTTCCTTACGGCATATCTGTCATCGAGAGGAATGCACGTGTCATTAAGTGGCTCTATGGTATCCGACAAGCACGGGATGCCTCACAAAATATCTCCAATGTCTAGAAGCTCCTCTCTGGTTGTCTACTCACCCAGAAGTACCAGACAGTATAAATAAGACAGAGACTTGCTGTAGTGGTTGATGTCTGTCACACACCTAATATTTATTATATTCTTGTTTGAAGATGTTTAAAGGCTCTGACAAATATTTGTTTTGTTTGTATTTGCCTTACTATACAGATAATGTTCATGATGTTTGTTACATAGAATTTACATGGACATCCTGTTGTTTTTCGAGTGTCTGATGATCTTCAAGGACGACGTACCTCTAGATGTGGAATACTACAGACTCTCAGCACTGTGACTTTGATACATTTTGTTTTAAGCAATAAGACTAAAGCTAAAGTCACTAAAAGAGTGACTGAATGGATGATGATGAAGGCAGCAGTCGATCTGCTATGCTGGTGCTTTTTAGGTACAAAGTCTTTATTAAACAGCAGTGCTGTGGGACCCGTGGCCTAAGCGAATTCCTGTATAAACCATTGTGTTCATAGTAGAAATCAAGCAGGTACTTTCTAGTTTTAGAAATCTCTGTATTGGATGAAGAATTGAAGAATGAATGAAGCCATTTAGGATGCTTGTGTTTGAGGTCATCATTTGGTGTTGGTGGTAGTAAGACCTCAGGGACGAGTTAAATAAGCCACACCTAGAACAGAGACACAGCCTGCAAAGCCCTAAATTGCACTCATATAGACACTGAGACCCATACAAACCCCTGCTCACTGTGCACACACTTTTGCTCCATAGGTGTTAAATTCACAAGTGCATCAGATGTTCAGTGTTTTTTTTGAAGGAGAAACTGTGATACTGTGAAGAATTCAGAGCTTCCACAGAGGCGCTGCTCCTCTGCAAACATGGCTGGTAGACTGTTCATGTTGAATATAAGTTTAGAAGTTCAAAATATAAGCA
Source organism: Sinocyclocheilus grahami (assembly GCF_001515645.1). Classification (NCBI taxonomy): domain Eukaryota; kingdom Metazoa; phylum Chordata; class Actinopteri; order Cypriniformes; family Cyprinidae; genus Sinocyclocheilus; species Sinocyclocheilus grahami. Next base: position 258,571 of record NW_015506003.1, read on the forward strand.
TGTGAGGGCCTCTTGTCAGCATGCACACTTGGATGTACAGCTGTATTACGTGGCAAAGCACAGTTGCACGATGTGCACTTCTCAAACATACATTCCAAAACACAGATGTACATTCCATTCAGCTTAATGTTTATGTATGATTTGTGTGGGTTTTCTTTGTTTGTGACTGTTCCTTCTGCCTGTTTCTCTGTTTTGGATAGGTGATATTTTAAACAGTTGTGTAAGACAGGTAAGGACTGATAGATAGTGTGTTTGGCTCAATTCTCAAAGCTGTTAATTCTGTTTACCGCAGAGTTTTCGCACTTGTAGTGAGAAAGAAAAGCCTTACGAAGAGACAAATGTTATTTTGATGGAAGTTGGTTGAATATGTGCACATAGACAAGTCATGAGGCCACACAAATGTTCACTTTTGGTTGAGAGTTTTTGAGAGAAAGTTTTGCTTAATTAAAAGTACAATAATCAAGATTATTTTTTTCCCTTGACTGTGCAATCTAAATATAGCCATAAATGCATGAAGAGGTAAACGCAAAACATTTATTGATTGAAATATTTTGCACTGAAAGAATACAGACAAAGGTACAAATGCTCAAAACTGTTCAGTGCAGTAGTTATTGAAGTAGGAGTGTAACATGGTGGTTCTGCTTGTTCTCTGAAGTTTACCATCGACTTGGGAAGAGTCAAATGAAAAATCGGTCTTTTGAAGATGTCAATAAAGAGATGATGTTTTTGAAAACAAGTTGTGACTTCTGTATTCTTTCTATAATTTGAGTAGTTTAAACCATGATCTAGATTACCAGAAAAGAAATGAGGCAAAATCCAAACCTGAACTGAACAGATGCTGTTATCTAATGATCTTGACTTTTTGAACGTGGGTTTGCTCATATCTTGTGTTGTCACAGAGTTTTGTGAAAGTCTGAAACTATATATATATAGATATATATATATATATATATATACACACAGTAGTCAACATTTGAAGTGGACCTTATGCTCCTCAAGGCTGCATTTATTTGATCAAAAATACAGAAAAAAACGATAATATTGCAAAATGTTATCACAATATAAAATAATGGTTTCTATTTTAATATAATTTTAAAATGTAATTTATTCCTGTGATGCAAAGCTGAATTTTCAGCATCATTACTCCAGTCTTCAGTGTCACATGATCCTTCAGAAATCATTCTAATATGCTGATTTATTATCAGTGCTAGAAACTGTTGTGCTGCTTAATATTTTTTTGGAACCTTTTTTCAGGATTCTTTGATGAATAAAAAGAAGAGTATTTATTTAAAATGGAAATCTTTTCTAACAATACACACTACAGTTCAAATGTTTAGGGTCAGTAAATTTGTATTCTTTCTTTTTTTTTTAAAGAAACTAAAACTTTTATTCAGCAAGGATGTGTTAAATTGATAGGAGGTGATAGCAAAGATGTATATTGTTAGAAAATATTTATATTTTAAATAAATGCTGTTCTTTTTAACTTTTTCATCAAAGAATCCTGAAAAAGTATCGCAGTTTCCAAAAAAATATTTGTCAGCACAACTGTTGCCAACATTGATAATTCTAATAATAAATCAGCATTTCAGAATGATTTCTTAAGGATCATGTGACACTTTATACTGGAGTAGTGGCTGGTGGAAATTCAGCTTTGCATCACAGAAATAAATTATATTTTAAAGGATATTAAAATAGAAACCATTATTTTATATTGTAGTAACATTTTGCAAGATTACTGTTTTTTTTCTGTATTTTTGATCAAATAAATACAGCCTTGATGAGCATAAGAGACTTTAAAAAAACATTACAAGTCTTATGAATCCCAAACTTTTGAGTGGTAGTGTTTGTATATATACATATATATATATATATATATATATACACACAGTAGTCAACATTTGAAGTGGATCAAAAAGGATCATCAAAGTTGTCTTAAGACAAGAACGCATTTTGGTTTTAGGACAAGGTTTTTAATCCACTTCAAATGTTGACTACTATATATATATATATATATATAAATAAATCAGCATTTCAGAATGATTTCTTAAGGATCATGTGACACTTTATACTGGAGTAGTGGCTGATGGAAATTCAGCTTTGCATCACAGGAATAAATTATATTTTAAAGGATATTAAAATAGAAACCATTATTTTATATTGTAGTAACATTTTGCAAGATTACTGTTTTTTTTCTGTATTTTTGATCAAATAAATACAGCCTTGATGAGCATAAGAGACTTTAAAAAAACATTACAAGTCTTATGAATCCCAAACTTTTGAGTGGTAGTGTTTGTATATATACATATATATATATATATATATATATAACGTTTTAAATGGTTTTTGGCTATGCAATGGAAGTAATCTGAGTCTAAAACAACATTGGACCCCTTTTACTTTTATTGTATGGACAAAAAAAAACTTTTTTGTTCCACAGAAGAAAGAAGCAGCACACTTGGCATATGACAGAATCTTAATTTTTCATCTCTTTAAGGATGCGACCTCTGCTTGCAAACATATTATATACTGTCAAATATTGTTCCCTGAGGATGAGTCTGAGGCTCTGTTGCCTGTTGCCCTAGTCACCTGTGAATTATGACCAACCTTGAGCAGACAAGCGGTGAATTACAGCCAGGGAGAGAGGGGGATATGACCATGTTAGAAGATGATGAAGAGGCCAGAGGTGTGATTAACAACATCTTCTATAGGCCAATTAGTTTTTATTGAAGTACCTCCCATTTTAATCCAAAAAAATGAAACTGGTGGAAGGATGAGTAAGATTTATGATAATGCTGTTCCCTAGTGAGGTGGTTTGGGGTGAAGTGTGTTTTTCGTTGTGCATAGTGAACGCATGTAGACAGATGAGAGTGCAAGTGAACTAGAGGCACTGAGGGATACGTGCACTCATAGAGTGTTTACTGTTACACCAGCTGCTTTATTCAGGAACACACAAAGTACAGTAAACACTTCTGCACCTGTGAGCCTCCGGCAATGGATTTTAATGTTCACTTCTGGATAATAAGAAGAATTTGTTTAGTTTCATAACTGACTGCATTATGCTCTAGTAATCATATTCAAGTGCTCACTGCTCCCCTGCTTTCACTAGATATTACAATGGGATCAAATATTAAACACATTACAGCGATTAGTGTGTAGTGACTTTTTGGGGGATTTCACCATGAGGCTGTAAAAAAGGAATTGCATTTTGTCCAGAAGCAACTTAAATTGCAGATGAGAAATGTGAATTACTTTGAATCTATGCAAAACAGGTTACACAAACAATAGTCTCCCAAATAATGTTGCTGAATTTGCAATGTTGATGTACCTTGCATTCACTGCAGCATGAATAAATTATGCAGTTAGATTTATAGGCTTATGTTTTGCTGTTTACTGGCTGTGTTTATGCTGATGATGTTGTTTTTGTCATCTTTGCTAGTTCTTTTTTGGTGATGTTAAAGATTTTACTTTTGAGGTTTGTTGATTTGTCACTTATTATTGAAGTTTATGTGTGTTGCTTCTACTTCACAAGTTTTTTTTAAAGAGTTTTTTACATCATAAGAGTCATTTAAAACCATGGAAAGAATGAAAAGGTGACCAAATGAGAAATCTCTGTCTTGACTTCACAGCCATTTATTGGGTGAATGAGACATTTTGCATTTAGCGAACAAACACATTAAAATCTGCTGAACTAAGTAGGATTATTGGAAAAAATAAGGTGTCTTAATGCATAATCTTTCCCTTTTATTTATTTTTTCACAATTATATGTATTTTTTACAGTGCAGGACATGTGGTGTGTGTTGATGGAAACCACAAAGCATGGCCGCCTCCAATGTATGTCACTGCCTGACCCATGGGCTGCCTCACAGGCGGTCGGGTGGATATGTGTTCGAAAGCTGATTAGATACATACTCAGTCCCATCTGCCCTCTGCATCTAACTGGATGTGCGTTGAGTATTGGTTAGTCTTCTCTCATCAGCTCCATTCTTCGCTGAGCTGAAGCCACTTAACTCTCACTACTCATCTGCTTAGAGAGCAGACTGTCAGCAGCTGAAGTCAGGGAGATAAGCTGTACAGATCTATGTCAGTTTTGGCCAGTCTTAAGCATCAGAATCTATTCAATGGTGGGAATGAACTTTGACCTATTAAGCATCTGCTTTAGCAAAGTCTCTATCAAGAAAAGTCAGTTCACTTAAAAGAGTTTTTTACATCATAAGAGTCATTTAAAACCATGGAAAGAATGAAAAGGTGACCAAATGAGAAATCTCTGTCTTGACTTCACAGCCATTTATTGGGTGAATGAGACATTTTGCATTTAGCGAACAAACACATTAAAATCTGCTGAACTAAGTAGGATTATTGGAAAAAATAAGGTGTCTTAATGCATAATCTTTCCCTTTTATTTATTTTTTCACAATTATATGTATTTTTTACAGTGCAGGACATGTGGTGTGTGTTGATGGAAACCACAAAGCATGGCCGCCTCCAATGTATGTCACTGCCTGACCCATGGGCTGCCTCACAGGCGGTCGGGTGGATATGTGTTCGAAAGCTGATTAGATACATACTCAGTCCCATCTGCCCTCTGCATCTAACTGGATGTGCGTTGAGTATTGGTTAGTCTTCTCTCATCAGCTCCATTCTTCGCTGAGCTGAAGCCACTTAACTCTCACTACTCATCTGCTTAGAGAGCAGACTGTCAGCAGCTGAAGTCAGGGAGATAAGCTGTACAGATCTATGTCAGTTTTGGCCAGTCTTAAGCATCAGAATCTATTGATAGTGGGAATGAACTTTGACCTATTAAGCATCTGTGCTTTAGCAAATCCCTTTCAAGAAAAGTCAGTTCACTCAGTGGGCATTTTGCATCACATCCAGGCAGCCGTTCGAGCCATACATGAGCAACTCCTGTCTACTTGAATGAGGAAACAGCAAAATCTCAATAAATATTCAAGGGAGGTTTCTTCAAGCATCTTGGAGATGTTGCCACAGTTCTTTAGTCTGTCTCAGTTTTTTCTGATTCCAGATGGACTGGATGACGGTGAGCTCAGATCTCTATGTGGAGCACTGGCTGTTGTCAGACTCCTTGTGCATACAAAAATCTCACTGGATTATTACAATGAATGGCAAAAGGAATGTTTGGAAATGTAAACTGATATTTCCTACTGACACACTACAGCAAAAGATAGAAGCTGACTTGTTGAAAATACTAATGGCTTAAGACTTTTGCACAGTAGTATATATATATATATACACACACACACACACACACACACACACACACAATATATACATATATATATATATATATATATACACATACACATACATATATACATTACATAAACAGTCTTCAATCTAAGTTAGAGTGAATGCAACATTTCAACTGTAACAATGAAATTTAGCTTAGAAAATTTAGGGTTTTTTTGCCCATTTGAACTCCACATGCAAAATTTAATTCTAATGTCAGTTTGCCAGTTTATTTTGTAGATTTCGATAAGAAAATTTGGTAACACTTTACTTGAAGGGGTGTGCATAAGACTGACATGACACCTTCATAATCATGACATGACACATGTCATGAATATGAAGGGTTTTTATGCATGTTTATGACAACTGTCATTAAGTGTCATTCACTCAGTTATGTCATTTTTAATGCAAATATGACATTATTTGACCTAACCCTAACCTAACCCTACCCTTACCCTTACCACTAACCATAGCCCATAACAAAGACATCTCAAACAATGTCATCTTTGCATTAAAAATTACATAACTGAGCAAATGACACTTAATGACAGTTGTCATAAACATGCATAAAAACCCTTCATATTCATGACATGTGTCATGTCATGATTATGTAGGTGTCATGTCATGATTATGAAGGTGTCATGTCAGTCTTATGCCAATAATATACCATCTCTTGTAACCGAAAATTTGATTACAACAGCTTTCAATGGACAGTTGAGTTGAGTTTATTTGACACAAAAAGTAGCAATTCAGTGTTACAACCTTCTTGTCAAGGATAACACAATAAAGTTACAGTAACTAATTTCCATTGTAGTTCTTGCTTTAAAAAAAGAGAGAAGAAATCCTAGTCAAAAATCCGCTCACTCCCATAAAATAACAAACAGATCAACAATTCTTTATACATTTTAAGACATCCTATCTAAGAACAGTCTCTTCACCCTTATTCTAAAACCCTCACAATTTGTTAATACCTTGATATCTAAAGGCAGGATATTCCATTCTTTTTGCGCCTGAATATTTAAACGACCTTTGACCATACAGTGTCTTGTATCTACATAAATTAATATCCATAATGCTCTGTCTGATAAAATGACCATGTCTTACATTAACCCGAGGAAAACAAGAATTTAAATATACTGGAGCCCTATTATTAATGATTTTATGTACCATTTTTAATTTCCGTAATACTAATCTTCTTTCTATTGGTAACCAACCAAGCTGTTGAAAGTGTGTATTATCCATATGACTAAAACAATGTAATCCTAAAACTAATCTTATCAATTTATTCTGTGATTTTTGTAACTTTATCATCCAAGTTCTGGATAAATCGGTTATCCACGAACAACATGCAAAATCAAAATGGTACTGAACTAAGCCTGTAGCAAGTACCATTAATATCCAATATAATATATATATATATCCAATAATATACCATCTCTATCCAAAAAAACAGCGTATCTAGCTATAAACTTCATTCTAGCATTCACTTTTTCATATACTTTCCTGGCCATACTAACCCCACTTAAATTATTATCCAAAATACACATTCTAGTTAATTGACCGATGTTTTATTAGTTAGTTCATACCTATCAACTTTGACTACCAAATCATCCTCCTTATTCAATTTATACTTAGACCCAAAAAGAATAGATTCTGTTTTTCCTAAATGTAATAAAAGCTTATTTTCCGACAGCCAATCCTTCACCTTAACTAACTCTTCACCTAACTTTTCTTGAATTGTATTAGTCTCCTTCTCAGAATCCAATAAAGCACCATCATCGGCAGCATCAAGAACATATTACACTCACAAGCAGCCTGGATATCATTGATATATAATAAAAACAAAAGAGGACCTAATACACTACCCTGTGGTACTCCGTTGTAAACAGTTTTACTCTCAGAAAGCATACCTCCAACTTCTACCCTTTGCTCCAACTTCTATAATACACAATAAAATGTTGTCATCATTTACTCATCCTTTGCAAACTTGTATGACTTTCTTCTGTGGAATACAAAAGATATTTTGAGAAATCATACAGGTTTGGAACAGCATGAAGGTGAGTAAATGATGACATTTTTTTCAGACAGACAGACAGACAGACAGACAGACAGACAGACAGACAGACAGATAGAATAGATAGATAGATAGATAGATAGATAGATGGAGAGGACACACACACTGAGGCCTGCTCAATATTTCATCACTCTCAGAGATCTGAGAGAGAAACACTAAGCAGAAGAGGGCTACTATTTAACAGGCATGAACTGCACCCTATGAACATTTGACATTTTAAATACATATTTAATCTGTGAAAGCTGATTTAAAGACCAGTGGAAAACTAAAATTGTGGCCTTGTTGGATGAGGGTAGCTTGACAATCATGCCCCAGGCAGTGAAATTTGCTTCTTTGGCTTTATTGTTTGTGAGAAGCGGTATATAGTGGAAGAGAGACACGGCTGCTGGCTAGGGAAAGTTCTTCAGGAAATGTAGTGCATTCTTATGTCTGTCTGCTCTGGGCTTAAACCCATGAGATAAAGGAGGGTTAGCCAATGAGCTGAAGGCCATGTTTATCTGGACTTTGACCCAATTGTTTTGCTATTCTTGCTGTAAGTTGTAAAACGTGCCTTAAAATTATACAAGCCTTGACTGTATGGTTATTCATTATTTCAGACTAACAGTTGAGATTTGTGAGTTCATGTGGTCCTTGTGAAATAAACCAACAGCCAACACGTGCAACATCTTAATGGCTTTTTTTTTTTTAAACAAGCCACGTGCTAGCACACAACTAGCAGAAAAATCCAAATCCAAGCCTGTAAATAATCATGAACGATTTGCAATGACAATTTTAACAATAAAAATTTGTTAGATTAATATTTTTAATTCAAATCAGTCCAACTGAGCTTTTACAGAAAGTCAGACATGTGTCAGTCGGTCTTTCATCCTTCTCTGGAACAACCAGACTCAACAGATCAATGGCTCCTGGCCCTGATGGATGAGCGGCACTTAATTAGGCATGAGCGACTAATAAACCAGGTCAGATGTTGTCACTTCCTCCCTTCAGATTTCAGTTCAGTTTCTCCATGAAGTGCATTCATTGTTACACTGTAAATAATGATTGGAATTTTACTGGTAAAATGCTGTAAAAATGCTATGGTAAAATCCTGTTTATTGGTAATTTCATGTCATTTTACAGTATAATACTATTAAATGTAATGCTGTAGAAAAAGGCAGGTTTTTTTGTACATTACAACAGTTTTTAACTCTAAAATTTACAGTACAAGTTTAGTTCACTTTCAGATTAAAATTAGAAATGAACAGTCAGTAAATGTAACAAAAGTAATACATGACAGAAACAATGTATTTACTTTACTGCCTTCAGACTCTAATTTTTCTGCTTTTTCTATCTCTTTATTTCATTGCTCAATTCCTCTTTCCTCTTGTCTCTGAACATTCATTACCAGGTGTCTGTACCTTATTAACTTTACTTTCACATTCTCTCACTCAAGAACAGATATACGCAATTCGGCCCAACTCCTAGTCGTCTTTGCATCATTCTGTGAAATGACCCTATAGGTCCCAACTGACGGCAGGTGTTTTGGTAGATAAGAGCTAGAATGTTTGCCTGGTTCCTGTTTGAATCTCTGAGTCTGTTTACGTGTGCACCCAAAATAGTTTCCTTTATCACTTTGGAAAGGAAAGTAGTTTTGCTTGTCTCTAAATGTCTTTTTATGTTGTGGGCATAAATTATTCAAGGGAAACTACTTCAGATAATTGAAAAGCTACAAAGCACTAATTAAATGTTGTATATTTTAGTCAATCCTCACTCTGTCCTTTGAGCGGTTATGTGGCCAGGATTTAGTGTATTTGATATGATGCACAGATTTGGGACACTTTTATGATTTGCCTAAAGGAATATTCCTGTTACAAATGCATTCATACTGTTTTGATATTTTAAACATAAAATGTTGAATACTGATATTTTAAATATTTAAAAAAGTGAAATTACAACCGCCAGTAGGTGGCAGCAAGTCACCGTTAATAAGTGAGTCATTGCGACTGAACCGAATCATTTAAACGGTTGATTCATTCAGGAACAAAACACCTCATGTTGCTCAGAGATGCAAATTGGAATTATATTTGTTGGCGAAATAGAGCAAAAACAGTCAATATTGTGTCTAAAACGTAAGTATCTTAATATTAAATTCTTGTTTATTGAACGGCTGTATAAAATCAATATCACATTTGTAATCATGCTGCTTTTTGGTGGAAAAACGTCAGTCTTCGCGTGATACTGATTAGCTATATGAAATTATATAAATATATAAATTTCTGCCCCCATATCTTGAATTTTGTGTTCATTCTAAATGCATTTTAATAAACTGAATCATGCAGTGAACTGAATCATGTAGCTCTCATGAGTTATGGATGTTAGCAAGACAAATTAACTATAACTGCCTTTTGTCTTTTGGGTAATTAGCTGTAAATTCGAGGCACAGG